>NC_135674.1:29627808-29642808 GCF_964188315.1 Podarcis muralis
CTCCCACTGGGGGTTCCCCTGCTGCTGCCCTGCTCCTGACTACTCCCCCCTGTGGCTCCCCTTGGCCTGACCAGGGGCGCTCCCTTTTGGGAATCCTCCGATACACTGGAGGGACTCATGGAACCCCTCGACTCATTGTCATCTTCTTCCTCGTCGCCCTGGGATCCTTCCCCCTCGCTCTCAGTCTCCTCCCTCATCTGCGTCTCTCTCCCTGAACCCCTGACATCCATCCCCCCCCGAAGCCCCCCCTTCCCCCCTCCCGCCCGTCGGGCGCAGGTTGTGGGAGCTGCGTCTCTTCGGAGGTAGATGCAGGATACAGTTCGTCTACTTCGATGTCCTCTGCTAGCAGCTCGGTGTATGTGTGCTCGAACTCGGGTTCGTCACCCAAAGTGTTCTCAGTTTCCTCTTCCATTGTTACTTCGTCTGGTGCTGTTGGCCAAGGCCCCGTCATCCACCTCTTGCGCCAGTCCTCCTCCAGTTGCTCGTCCCACCAATACGAGGGTTCCGTTTCCACCCCCGAGCACGATCCCCTGGGCGGGCTTGACTCTGGCGTTTCCTCCTCGGCGGAAGAAAAGCCCCGGAAAGTGCTGGCTGAAAGTGTGGGCGTAAAGAGCCAGTCATCAAAGTATTCGGCTGGCATGGGCCTATGTGGGAAAAGGGCATGGAACTCGTCTTTGAGAAGAGGTTCGTCCAAAGCGTAGTCCGGCACCCAACTGTTGGCACTGGCTGGGGTACCCTCTCTGGCGAGAAAGTATTCTACTCCCTCTTCCCCCCATCTCGAGTCCAGGATCTCTGTGACCTCGTTGAGTGGTTCGGCCCTAGGTGACCCCCCCC
Organism: Podarcis muralis; assembly: GCF_964188315.1. Taxonomy (NCBI): domain Eukaryota; kingdom Metazoa; phylum Chordata; class Lepidosauria; order Squamata; family Lacertidae; genus Podarcis; species Podarcis muralis. Next base: position 29,628,643 of record NC_135674.1, read on the forward strand.
CCCCCTTGGGTGACTCTCTGCGTGGGTCTGGTGCCGTCCCTGACTCCTGAAACCTGTGCGGGGCCTTGTAGGGGGTGAGCACCGACCTATGAAAGACCGGGTGCACTCTGGAGCCTTCGGGGAGGGCCAGTCGAAACGCTACGGGATTGATCCTGGCCTCAACTTGGTATGGCCCTAGCTGCCTGTGTCCTAGCTTCTTCCTAGCTAACGACTTGGCCGGCATCGCTTGGGCTGCTAACCATACCCAGTCCCCCACCTGGATGTCTTCTCCCGCCCTCCTGTGTCTGTCCGCCTGCACCTTATAGGCTTGTTTGGCTAGTTCCAAATGTCTCCGCAGCTCCTCGTGCACCTCTTGCAGTTCTGCTGCGAACTGGTCGGCCTCTTGCGGCACCCCCTCTCCCGTCGCTACGAACCCCGGGAAGGTTCTGGGATGACGCCCATTGTTCGCGAAGAACGGCGTCACCCCCATCGACGCGTGCTTCGTGTTGTTGTAGGCAAACTCAGCCATCGGCAGGTAGTCCACCCAAGCTGTGGGTCGCTGATTGGCGTAACATCTCAGGTACTGCTGCATGATCGCGTTGACCCTCTCTGCTTGGCCGTTGGTCTGTGGATGTCTCGCCGACGCTAGGTTGATCTTAACGTGCAGGATACCTAGGAGCTTCTGCCAAAAATTGGAAACAAACTGGCGCCCCCTGTCGGACAGGATGGACTGTGGCAGCCCATGCACTCTGAACACGTGGTCGATGAAGAGTTTGGCGGTCTGTTCCGCTGTCGCCACCTTCGCGCAAGGAATGAAGTGCGCCATCTTGGTGAACAGGTCCACAACCACCAGTACCGCCGTCTTGCCTCTGGAGCTGGGCAGATCAGTAACAAAGTCCAGCGCTACCCGCTCCCACGGTTGCTGTGGCGTCTCCAGCGGTTCCAGTAGTCCCGCTGGCTTCTGGTGTACTGGCTTGGACCTCTGACAGGTGTCACACCTGGCGACGTAATCCGCGACCTCTCCCCGCATCTGGGGCCACCAAAAGTCCCTGGCCACCAGTTCCGTTGTCTTCTCCTTGCCGAAGTGGCCCGCGCTGGGGGCGTCGTGCAACTGCTGCAGAACCTTCGCGCGGAGCTCGTCCCCTGGCACGTAGAGGGCACCTTTGCGGGTTAACAGCCCGTCGCGTAGCTGGAACTCATCGTCTCTCGCTGCACCCCTGCGCAGCTCCTTCATCTTGGATTGTGCAAACTGATCCGTTTGCAACGCGCGTCGCACCGCGTCCAGGTCGACGGCGATGGCAGCGCACGCCCACGCCTGCGGTGCGAAAATGTGCTTGGCTGCTACTGTTGCTGCTTCCTCGAGATATTGCGGTTTCCTGGAGAGCGCATCAGCAATGACATTGGAATCCCCCGGGATGTACTCTATTCGGAAGTCGAAATCCGCGAAGAATTCCGCCCAGCGCATGTGCCTTTGGCTCTGGAGCTTCGCCGTGCGCCAATACTCTAAGTTCTTGTGGTCCGTGCGGACCTGCACGGTGTGCTTGGCTCCTATGAGGAAGTGCCGCCACGCTTTGAAAGCTGCGTGAATGGCCAACAGCTCCCTGTCCCAGATAGTGTAGTTTTGCTCCGCCTTGCTGAGCTTTCGGGAGTAGAAAGCACAGGGTCTCCAATTCCCTTGCGGATCTTCTTGCAGAAGGACGGCTCCAACCGCTCTGTCTGACGCGTCAGTTTCGACTCGCATGGGCCTGCCGGGATTCACGTGCAGCAGCTGCTCCTCGGAGGCGAAGAGGCTTTTAAGCTTCTGAAAAGAGCGCTCCGCCTGGTCCGTCCAAGCGAACTTCTTCTTCTTGGAACTGAGAGTGTCCGTGATAGCTGCCGTCTCCTTCGCGAAACCTCTGATGAACTTGCGGTAAAAATTGGCGAACCCGACTGTCAGGGGTTCAGGAGCAGAGGGACAGGAAAGGGAGGAATTAGAGACCGAGGGAGAGGAATCCGAGGGAGAGGTCAGCGATGATAGCCGTCCGAGGTCTCTAAGTCTCTCCAGCGAATCAGAGGATTCACAGAAAGGGGCTCCCGTGGTCAGAGCTAGGGGGTTGCCAGAGGGAACACCACAGGAAGGAGGGGCCAGAGGGGACTCAGAAAGCAGCAGTTGGAAATCGGGACCAGCTTCCCCACCGGAGAGCAGTAAGGGGGAGGAGTCCCAAGCATCGGCAGCAGGCAGCTTTCCGTCAGCGGAAGGACATGAGTCAGGGTTAGCCACGCCTGCATCAGAGAGCGAGGAAACGGTCAAAAGGAAGGTCAGAGGCAGCGCGCGCGCGCCAAGTTCAAATGTGCGAGAGGGTGGCGCAATGAGCAGCCCGGATAGGGAGCCAGGTCCCAAAGCCCGCCGAAGAGAGGGGGAAGAGTCCGAAGGGTCCGCCTCCGAGGCGTCCAGGAAGGAAGGCACCCCGGGGGGTAGTAGGACCCAGAGGCGGAAGGAGAAACGAAGAAGGTGGAGTAAGGCTAGAGTCTTAAACTGGTGTACAGGGGGCGGAGACTCAGACGAGGCTTCGCTGGTCTAGGGTCTAGACGTAGAGACGCACGCTAGGGCTTAAAAATGGAAACTAAACTTCAATAAAGACTTTTGTACAGTTCTACTGGCTAGCGTTGGTCCTCTGTGAGCTGGGACCGGGAGGCAGTCTCTGACAGTAAGCCTCGTCTCTCATTTCATCGGTTTTCTTCGCCTCAAGCATCGCTACGGGAGCGAGGCAGGGAGGGAAGAAGACTGGTGCCTTGCGAGCTCACAAAAGTCAGGCGAGATGACTACAGAACAGCAAATAGCTTCCCTGCAAGAAGCGGTGACACAACTCAGCGCTGAAATAATCGCATCCAGGAAGAGAGAAGAAGAAGCGGCGGCTGCCTGCAAAGATCTTCAAGCCAGGTTGGAAGGGCTTGTGAAGCAGGGGCTACCGGGACCCAGATCCGAGGGGATTGGGTTGGGGAAGGGAGGAGGCAGCATTGTATCTCATTTTGATGGGAATTTACAGCAGTACCCCAATTTCCGAGCAGACGTGCTGTTTGCGCTGCAGCTGCTGGATAAAGACTTTAGAGATGAGCAAGAGAAAGTGGGGTTTATCTTGTCCCATTTGCATGGGGACGCGAAAGCATGGCTGCGCAATCTGTGGAGGGATAAGGATCCAGCGCTCCAAAGCGCAAATGCATTCATTAAGGCAATGGATTCCTGTTTCTTATCAAACATAGACATTGACATTGCCCGGAAGGACATACATGGGCTACGACAGGGGAAAGCAAGTGTAAGGCAGTATCATTCCCGGTTTTTTGCATTGGTCAACGCGCTGAATTGGGATAAGGATTCTCCGCCAGTTAGAGACCTTTTTTGGGAGGGATTGAGCCCACAGATCAAGGATGAGATGGCACGGGGAGAGAGACCCAAAACCACTCAGCAAGTGGTTGAAAGAGCGCTAACGATTGGGGTGAGGCAGGAAGAACGCCCATGGAGCAAAGAAGAAGGGCGTTGGGGACGCACACCAGCGAGAGTGCCCCCCCTCTTGCCCAGGGATGCAGCGCGTGCGCAGTCCACGCCTCCACAGGGAGGGGGCGAAGAGCCGATGGAAATTGGCGGTGCTAGGGCTCACTCAGCTACCAGAGCCTTAACACCGGGAGCAGTCAAACCGAAGCTGCCTAGAGGGAACAGGAAGTGCTATATATGTGATAGTGGACAGCACATGGCGAAAGAGTGTCCCCAGAGGCTCCACAAGCACACTGCAGCTTCAGTGACAGTAATGGAAACAACTCAGCAGAGAGAACCACAGCAGGGAAACGACGGAGTCTGGCTGGAAACGGAGGCACTGGGGCCCAGCCAGACGAGTCAGTGAAGAAGTCCCCAGAGATTTTGCAGCCCACAGACCCCCTCCCGCCCAAACCAGTGGTGCAGCTCACCGCATCGCTCCAGCTGCCCAATGGACTCACCTTAGAAGTGCCTATTACAATTGACTCTGGCAGTAATGCAGACTTTATAGGACTGGAGTTCATTCAACAACACAACGTAGCATTACTGCCAGCCACGCTGCCCCTGAAGGTTGTCACGGTGGATGGCAGGGAACTGCTAGGGGGGCAGGTGGTGCAGCAAACGCCTCCGATGGTGATGCAAATTGGGAATCACCGGGAGGTCATCAGCTTCAATGTCACCCAACTGTCGGACACGCCTGTAGTATTAGGCATGAGTTGGCTGCACAGGCACAGCCCAGCATTGGCTTGGTACCAGCGCCAACTGACTTTTGGCTCCTCCTACTGTGCGGAACACTGCATTATACCCAGCCCAGAAGGGGAAGAGGAAGACCCGCAGTTACAGTTGGGCACGCTGCAAACAGTACCCCTCAAGTATGCGGAGTTTTTGGAGGTATTCTGCGAGAAGGAGGCGGACAAGCTACCTCCTCACAGACCCTATGACTGCACGATTGACCTCCTGCCGGGGGCGACGCTGCCAACTGGGAAACTGTATTCCATGTCTGAGGATGAACTGCAGGAACTCAGGGAGTTCATAGATCACAATTTGAAGCGCGGGTTCATCCGGGAGTCAAAAGCGGTGGGAGGCAGTCCAGTATTCTTTGTGAAGAAGCGGGACACGCCCCAAAAGAGGCTGGTGGTGGACTATCGGATTTTAAACTCGAAAACCAAGCCCTCAGCCTTCCCCATGCCCAAGATAGACGACCTGCTCGCGACGGTGAGGAAAGGACGCGTTTTCACCAAGTTGGATCTACGAGGGGCGTACAACCTGATTCGCATGCGCGAAGGCGACGAGTGGAAGACGGCCATGTTCACGCCACTGGGCACCTACGAATACAGAGTTATGCCCTTCGGATTACAAAATGGCTCTCACTGTTTTCAAGCCTTATGCATCATGTGCTGGCGGGACTCCTTTACAAGAAGTGCGTATGCTTCCTGGACGACATCCTGATTTTTTCAGAATCGCGAGAGGCGCACGAGAGGGATGTCAGGGAAGTTCTGCAGAGACTGAAGGAGCACAGGCTGTACGCCAAGCTGGAGAAGTGCCAGTTCGACATGACGGAGGTGGATTTCCTGGGCTACAAGTTGTCGGACAAGGGGCTCGCCATGGACAGCGCCAAGGTTCGCGCAGTTTTAGACTGGAAAAGCCCACGCAATCGGAAGGAAGTCCAGCGGTTTGTCGGCTTTGCCAACTTTTACCGCAAGTTCATCAAGGGATTTGCCATGCAGACAGCGGCCATCACCGACACGCTCAGCTCCAAGAAGAAGAAATTCATCTGGACGGAGCAAGCGGAGCAGTCCTTTCAGAAACTCAAGCGCCTCTTCGCGTACGAAGAGCAGCTGCTGCATGTGAATCCCAGCAGACCCATGAGGGTGGAGACAGACGCCTCAGACAGAGCCGTGGGAGCCGTCCTGTTGCAACAAGACCAGCAGGGGGACTGGAGGCCGTGCGCCTTCTACTCGAGGAAGCTCAGCAAGTCGGAGCAGAATTATACCATCTGGGACAGGGAGTTGCTAGCCATCCATGCAGCGTTCAAGGCATGGCGGCACTTCCTTATCGGAGCCAGACACACAGTGCAGGTCCACACGGACCACAAGAATCTGGAGTACTGGCGCACGGCTAGGTTCCTCAACCAGAGACACATTAGATGGGCAGAGTTCTTCGCGGACTTCGACTTCAAGATAGAGTACATTCCAGGCGACAACAACGTGATGGCGGATGCATTGTCCAGAAAGCCGCAATACCTTGAGGAGGCGGCACCGTCGGCGGCCAAGCACATTTTCGCACCGGAAGCGTGGGCATGCGCGTCGGCAACCGTGGACCTGGACGCCGTACGTCGCGCGCTGCGGGAAGACCCCTTCGCACAGGCCAAGATGGAGGAGGTGCACAGGGGCACAGCGAAGGCCGACGAGTTCCAGATACGCGATGGGTTGCTCCTCCACAAGGGAGCACTCTACGTGCCGGGAGACGACCTCCGCACAAGGGTACTGCAGCAGCTACACGACGCTCCCACCGCCGGGCACTTTGGCAAAGAAAAGACTGTCGAACTAGTAGCCAGAGACTTTTGGTGGCCCAAGATGCGGGGGGAAGTAGCGGATTACGTCTCGAGATGTGACACCTGCCAAAGGGCCAAGTCAGTTCACAAACCGCCGGCGGGACTGCTGGAACCGCTGCAGACACCGTCTGAACCGTGGGAGAGGGTGGCCCTGGACTTCGTCACGGATCTGCCTAGTTCGAGGGGAAAGACAGCAGTGCTAGTGGTGGTGGACATGTTTACCAAAATGGCACACTTCATTCCGTGTGCGAAGGTAGCCACGGCAGAGCAGACCGCCAAACTGTTCATAGACCACGTGTTCAAAGTCCACGGTCTACCACGGTCTATTCTGTCCGACCGGGGGCGACAGTTCATCTCGAACTTCTGGCAGAAGCTGATGGGCATTCTGAACGTCAAAGTCAATTTAGCGTCGGCGAGACACCCACAGACCAACGGACAAGCGGAGAGGGTCAACGCCATCATGCAGCAGTACCTGAGATGCTACGCCAATCAGCAGCCCACGACATGGGTGGACTACCTGCCACTCGCCGAGTTTGCTTACAACAATACGAAGCACGTGTCGACGGGGCTGACGCCGTTCTTCGCCAACAACGGGAGGCATCCCAGAACCTTCCCGGGTTTAGAGAGAGTGGGGGAGGGGGAGCCACAGGCAGCGGAAGCCTTAGCGTCGGAGTTGCAGGAGGTTCACGAACAGCTTAGGAGGCAGTTAGAACTAGCAAAGCACGCATACAAAGTGCAGGCCGACAGACACCGAAGAGTTGGGGAAGACATACAGGTGGGAGACTGGGTCTGGTTAGCAGCGCAAGCAGTGCCGACCAGATCGTTAGCGAAGAAGAAGCTAGGACATAAGCAGCTAGGACCTTACCAAGTCCAGGCACAGGTCAATCCAGTGGCTTTCCGGTTGGCTCTTCCGGAGGGTTCCAGAATGCATCCGGTGTTCCATAGATCGGTGCTCACGCCCTACAAAGCACCTCATAGATTTCAGGAGCCAGACAAAGCACCAGACCCGCTCAGAGAAGGGCCCAGAAAGGGGGGGTCGCCAAGAAGGGGGCACATCAACGAGGTCACAGAGATTTTAGACTCGAGATGGGGGGAAGAGGGAGTAGAATATCTCCTAGCCAAAGAGGGTACCCCGGCCAGTGCCAACAGCTGGGTACCGGACTATGCCTTGGAGGAGCCTCTGCTCAAAGAGGAGTTTCATGCCCTCTTCCCACACAGGCCCATGCCAGCCGAGTATTTCGACGACTGGCTCTTCACACCCACACTTTCAGCCAGCACATTCCAGGGGTTCGCATCGGACGAGGAACAGGCACCAGTCCCGAGCTCCCCGGAGGGTTCGCCACCGGGGTCTGCCTCAGACCGCTCGTATTGGTGGGACGATCGACCAGAGGAGCGGTGGCGCAGGAAGTGGCTGGGGGGTCCTTGGCAGGCATCACCCGCAGAGGGGAACGGAGGCGAGACGGACATGGACGTGTTGGGGGAAGACGTGGGGTTCGAGCACGGAGGCAGAGACATGGAAGCAGAGGAGAGCGACGTCGACGAGTACATGGGGGATGAACTGTATCCTGCACGCACCCCCGCTACGACGGAGCACCCAGTACCCACACCGGAAGGAGGGGAGGGGGAAGGGGGGGCTTCGAGGGGGGGATGGATGTCAGGGGTTCAGGAGCAGAGGGACAGGAAAGGGAGGAATTAGAGACCGAGGGAGAGGAATCCGAGGGAGAGGTCAGCGATGATAGCCGTCCGAGGTCTCTAAGTCTCTCCAGCGAATCAGAGGATTCACAGAAAGGGGCTCCCGTGGTCAGAGCTAGGGGGTTGCCAGAGGGAACACCACAGGAAGGAGGGGCCAGAGGGGACTCAGAAAGCAGCAGTTGGAAATCGGGACCAGCTTCCCCACCGGAGAGCAGTAAGGGGGAGGAGTCCCAAGCATCGGCAGCAGGCAGCTTTCCGTCAGCGGAAGGACATGAGTCAGGGTTAGCCACGCCTGCATCAGAGAGCGAGGAAACGGTCAAAAGGAAGGTCAGAGGCAGCGCGCGCGCGCCAAGTTCAAATGTGCGAGAGGGTGGCGCAATGAGCAGCCCGGATAGGGAGCCAGGTCCCAAAGCCCGCCGAAGAGAGGGGGAAGAGTCCGAAGGGTCCGCCTCCGAGGCGTCCAGGAAGGAAGGCACCCCGGGGGGTAGTAGGACCCAGAGGCGGAAGGAGAAACGAAGAAGGTGGAGTAAGGCTAGAGTCTTAAACTGGTGTACAGGGGGCGGAGACTCAGACGAGGCTTCGCTGGTCTAGGGTCTAGACATAGAGACGCACGCTAGGGCTTGAAAATGGAAACTAAACTTCAATAAAGACTTTTGTACAGTTCTACTGGCTAGCGTTGGTCCTCTGTGAGCTGGGACCGGGAGGCAGTCTCTGACAGTTGCCCACTTCGATGGGAACCTGAAGCACTACCCAAGTTTCAGAGCAGACGTCTTATATGCACTGCATTTGCTTCGTAATGACTTTAAAGATGACGAGGAGAAAATGGGATTTATTGTGTCTCATTTGCATGGGGACGCTAGAGCGTGGCTGCGCAATTTGTGGCGCGAAGATGGCCCTGCCCGCCGTGATTCTGATGAATTTATTAAAGCGATGGACGCTTGTTTCCAGTCCACCGTGGATGTTGATGTTGCGCGCCAACAGATGCACGGACTCAGACAAGGCAAAGCCACTGTGCGTCAGTATCATTCACGCTTTTTTGCATTGCTGACTGTATTGGGCTGGGAAAAGGACTCCAAATCAGTGAGAGATTTGTTCTGGGAGGGTCTCAGCGGCCCCATAAAAGATGAATTAGCCAGGGGTGACAGACCTCAGACCCTAGCAGACGTAGTACAGAGGGCTCTTGCGATTGGAGTGAGACACGAAGAACGTCCTTGGCACAGTGAGGAAGGTCGCCAGGTGCGTGTGCCAGCGAGGGCACCTCCTTTTATCCCCAGGGAGTTCGGCCAGGCACTTCCCTCGCCTCTGGTGCGGCAGGGGGAGGAACCGATGGAGATTGGCGGCGCTAAGGCTCAGACAGCAGCCAGAGCCCCAACGTCCGGTGGGGTAAAGGCGAAGCCTCCTAGAGGGAACAGGAAATGTTACATCTGTGAGAGTCCACAGCACATGGCTAAAGAGTGTCCCCAGAGGCTCCAGAAGCAAACTGCAGCGTTAGCAACAGTGGCAGCAGACGTGCTGCACAAAGAGCAGCCTCAGGGAAACGACGATGCCTGGCTGGAGACAGCGATGCTGGGGCTCAGCCAGGCGAGTCTGTAGAGCAGTCCCCAGCGATTTTGCAGCACACAGACCCCTTACCACCCAAGCCAGCGGTGCAGCTCACTGCAACACTCCAGTTGCCGAATGGAACCACCCTGGAAGTCCCCATCACAATCGACTCTGGGAGCAACGCGGACTTTGTGGGGGTGCAGTTCGTCAAGCAGCATCGCATAGCGCTTCTGCCAGCTACGACGCCCCTGAACGTAGTCACGGTTGATGGCAGGAAATTGCTAGGAGGGCAAGTTGTGCAACAGACGCCTCCTATGGTGATGCGGATTGGAGATCACCGAGAAGTCATTAGCTTCAATGTCACCCGCCTGTCAGACACGGCTATAGTATTAGGCATGAGTTGGCTAGAGAGACACAGTCCAGCTGTAGCGTGGTACCAGCGGCAGATCACCTTTTGCTCATCGTACTGTGCTCAACATTGCATCCAGTCCAGCCAAGAGGAGGAAGCTGGGCAGCAACTGCAACTCGGCATGGTGCAGGCAGTCCCTCGCAAGTACGAAGGATTTTTGGAGGTTTTCTGCGAGAAGGAAGCTGACCAGTTGCCACCCCACAGGCCTTACGACTGTGCGATCGACCTGCTGCCGGGGGCGAAGCTGCCGACTGCAAAGCTGTATTCCATGTCTGAAGATGAGATGCAAGAACTCAGGGAGTTCATAGAGCATAATTTGAAGCGCGGATTCATCCGGGAATCCAAAGCAGTGGGGGGCAGTCCTGTGTTTTTTGAGAAGAAAAAAGACAAGCCCCAGAAGAGGCTCATCGTGGACTACCGGGCCATAAACTCGATGACTAAGCCCAAGGCCTTTCCCATGCCCAAGATTGACGACCTCCTAGCAACCGTGCGGAAGGGGAGGATTTTCACCAAGTTGGATCTGCGTGGAGCGTACAACCTCATACGTATGCGGGAGGGCGATGAGTGGAAGACGGCCATGTTCACGCCTCTGGGCACGTATGAATACAGAGTTATGCCATTTGGTCTCCAAAATGGATCTCACTGTTTCCAAGCCTTTATGCATCACGTGCTGGCGGGACTCCTCTACAAGAAGTGTGTGTGTTTCCTCGACGACATCCTGATCTTCTCGGAATCGCAGGAAGCTCATGAGAGAGACGTAAAGGAGGTCCTGCAGAGACTACGGGAACACAGGCTTTACGCCAAGTTGGAGAAGTGCCAGTTTGATGTGACGGAGGTGGATTTCCTGGGCTACAAGCTGTCCGACAAGGGGCTGGCCATGGAAAGCGTCAAGGTCTGTGCGGTGTTGGACTGGAAGAGCCCACGCAATCGGAAGGAAGTCCAGAGATTCGTCGGTGTCAGAGACTGCCTCCCGGTCCCAGCTCACAGAGGACCAACGCTAGCCAGTAGAACTGTACAAAAGTCTTTATTGAAGTTTAGTTTCCATTTTCAAGCCCTAGCGTGCGTCTCTACGTCTAGACCCTAGACCAGCGAAGCCTCGTCTGAGTCTCCGCCCCCTGTACACCAGTTTAAGACTCTAGCCTTACTCCACCTTCTTCGTTTCTCCTTCCGCCTCTGGGTCCTACTACCCCCCGGGGTGCCTTCCTTCCTGGACGCCTCGGAGGCGGACCCTTCGGACTCTTCCCCCTCTCTTCGGCGGGCTTTGGGACCTGGCTCCCTATCCGGGCTGCTCATTGCGCCACCCTCTCGCACATTTGAACTTGGCGCGCGCGCGCTGCCTCTGACCTTCCTTTTGACCGTTTCCTCGCTCTCTGATGCAGGCGTGGCTAACCCTGACTCATGTCCTTCCGCTGACGGAAAGCTGCCTGCTGCCGATGCTTGGGACTCCTCCCCCTTACTGCTCTCCGGTGGGGAAGCTGGTCCCGATTTCCAACTGCTGCTTTCTGAGTCCCCTCTGGCCCCTCCTTCCTGTGGTGTTCCCTCTGGCAACCCCCTAGCTCTGACCACGGGAGCCCCTTTCTGTGAATCCTCTGATTCGCTGGAGAGACTTAGAGACCTCGGACGGCTATCATCGCTGACCTCTCCCTCGGATTCCTCTCCCTCGGTCTCTAATTCCTCCCTTTCCTGTCCCTCTGCTCCTGAACCCCTGACATCCATCCCCCCCTCGAAGCCCCCCCTTCCCCCCTCCCCTCCTTCCGGTGTGGGTACTGGGTGCTCCGTCGTAGCGGGGGTGCGTGCAGGATACAGTTCATCCCCCATGTACTCGTCGACGTCGCTCTCCTCTGCTTCCATGTCTCTGCCTCCGTGTTCGAACCCCACGTCTTCCCCCAACACGTCCATGTCCGTCTCGCCTCCGTTCCCCTCTGCGGGTGATGCCTGCCAAGGACCCCCCAGCCACTTCCTGCGCCACCGCTCCTCTGGTCGATCGTCCCACCAATACGAGCGGTCTGAGGCAGACCCCGGTGGCGAACCCTCCGGGGAGCTTGTGACTGGTGCCTGTTCCTCGTCCGATGCGAACCCCTGGAATGTGCTGGCTGAAAGAGTGGGTGTGAAGAGCCAGTCGTCGAAATACTCGGCTGGCATGGGCCTGTGTGGGAAGAGGGCATGAAACTCCTCTTTGAGCAGAGGCTCCTCCAAGGCATAGTCCGGTACCCAGCTGTTGGCACTGGCCGGGGTACCCTCTTTGGCTAGGAGATATTCTACTCCCTCTTCCCCCCATCTCGAGTCTAAAATCTCTGTGACCTCGTTGATGTGCCCCCTTCTTGGCGACCCCCCCTTTCTGGGCCCTTCTCTGAGCGGGTCTGGTGCTGTGTCTGGCTCCTGAAATCTATGAGGTGCTTTGTAGGGCGTGAGCACCGATCTATGGAACACCGGATGCATTCTGGAACCCTCCAGAAGAGCCAACCGGAAAGCCACTGGATTGACCCGTGCCTGGACTTGGTAAGGTCCTAGCTGCTTATGTCCTAGCTTCTTCTTCGCTAACGATCTGGTCGGCACTGCTTGCGCTGCTAACCAGACCCAGTCTCCCACCTGTATGTCTTCCCCAACTCTTCTGTGTCTGTCGGCCTGCACTTTGTATGCGTGCTTTGCTAGTTCTAACTGCCTCCTAAGCTGTTCGTGAACCTCCTGCAACTCCGACGCTAAGGCTTCCGCTGCCTGTGGCTCCCCCTCCCCCACTCTCTCTAAACCCGGGAAGGTTCTGGGATGCCTCCCGTTGTTGGCGAAGAACGGCGTCAGCCCCGTCGACACGTGCTTCGTATTGTTGTAAGCGAACTCGGCGAGTGGCAGGTAGTCCACCCATGTCGTGGGCTGCTGATTGGCGTAGCATCTCAGGTACTGCTGCATGATGGCGTTGACCCTCTCCGCTTGTCCGTTGGTCTGTGGGTGTCTCGCCGACGCTAAATTGACTTTGACGTTCAGAATGCCCATCAGCTTCTGCCAGAAGTTCGAGATGAACTGTCGCCCCCGGTCGGACAGAATAGACCGTGGTAGACCGTGGACTTTGAACACGTGGTCTATGAACAGTTTGGCGGTCTGCTCTGCCGTGGCTACCTTCGCACACGGAATGAAGTGTGCCATTTTGGTAAACATGTCCACCACCACTAGCACTGCTGTCTTTCCCCTCGAACTGGGCAGATCCGTGACGAAGTCCAGGGCCACCCTCTCCCACGGTTCAGACGGTGTCTGCAGCGGTTCCAGCAGTCCCGCCGGCAGTTTGTGAACTGACTTGGCCCTTTGGCAGGTGTCACATCTCGAGACGTAATCCGCTACTTCCCCCCGCATCTTGGGCCACCAAAAGTCTCTGGCTACTAGTTCGACAGTCTTTTCTTTGCCAAAGTGCCCGGCGGTGGGAGCGTCGTGTAGCTGCTGCAGTACCCTTGCGCGGAGGTCGTCTCCCGGCACGTAGAGTGCTCCCTTGTGGAGGAGCAACCCATCGCGTATCTGGAACTCGTCGGCCTTCGCTGTGCCCCTGTGCACCTCCTCCATCTTGGCCTGTGCGAAGGGGTCTTGCCGCAGCGCGCGACGTACGGCGTCCAGGTCCACGGTTGCCGACGCGCATGCCCACGCTTCCGGTGCGAAAATGTGCTTGGCCGCCGACGGTGCCGCCTCCTCAAGGTATTGCGGCTTTCTGGACAATGCATCCGCCATCACGTTGTTGTCGCCTGGAAAGTACTCTATCTTGAAGTCGAAGTCCGCGAAGAACTCTGCCCATCTAATGTGTCTCTGGTTGAGGAACCTAGCCGTGCGCCAGTACTCCAGATTCTTGTGGTCCGTGTGGACCTGCACTGTGTGTCTGGCTCCGATAAGGAAGTGCCGCCATGCCTTGAACGCTGCATGGATGGCTAGCAACTCCCTGTCCCAGATGGTATAATTCTGCTCCGACTTGCTGAGCTTCCTCGAGTAGAAGGCGCACGGCCTCCAGTCCCCCTGCTGGTCTTGTTGCAACAGGACGGCTCCCACGGCTCTGTCTGAGGCGTCTGTCTCCACCCTCATCGGTCTGCTGGGATTCACATGCAGCAGCTGCTCTTCGTACGCGAAGAGGCGCTTGAGTTTCTGAAAGGACTGCTCCGCTTGCTCCGTCCAGATGAATTTCTTCTTCTTGGAGCTGAGCGTGTCGGTGATGGCCGCTGTCTGCATGGCAAATCCCTTGATGAACTTGCGGTAAAAGTTGGCAAAGCCGACAAACCGCTGGACTTCCTTCCGATTGCGTGGGCTCTTCCAGTCTAAAACTGCGCGAACCTTGGCGCTGTCCATGGCGAGCCCCTTGTCCGACAACTTGTAGCCCAGGAAATCCACCTCCGTCATGTCGAACTGGCACTTCTCCAGCTTGGCGTACAGCCTGTGCTCCTTCAGTCTCTGCAGAACTTCCCTGACATCCCTCTCGTGCGCCTCTCGCGATTCTGAAAAAATCAGGATGTCGTC
>NC_135674.1:29652808-29660308 GCF_964188315.1 Podarcis muralis
TTAGGGTTAGGGTTAGGGTTAGGGTTAGGGTTAGGGTTAGGGTTAGGGTTAGGGTTAGGGTTAGGGTTAGGGTTAGGGTTAGGGTTAGGGTTAGGGTTAGGGTGAGGGTTAGGGTTAGGTTTAGGGCTAGGGCTAGGGTTAGGGTTTGGGTTACGGTTTGGGTGAATGAACACCGCAAGAACAATCCAAGCTTATTCATGCTATTTCTATTGAGATGGAACCCAAACAACTATGCTTGATTTGGGTTAGGGTTAGGGTTAGGGTTTGGGTTAGGGTTAGGGTTAGGGTTAGGGTTAGGGTTAGGGTTAGGGTTAGGGTTAGGGTTAGGGTTTCGGTTAGGGTTAGGGTTAGGGTTAGGGTTAGGGTTAGGGTTAGGGTGAATGAACACCGCAATAACAATCCAAGATAAGGGTTAGTGTTAGTGTTAGTGTTAGTGTTAGTGTTAGGGTTAGGGTTAGGGTTAGGGTTAGGGTTAGCATTAGGGTTAGGGTTAGGGTTAGGGTTAGGGTTAGGGTTAGGGTTAGGGTTAGGGTTAGGGTTAGGGTTCGGGTTCGGGTTCGGGTTCGGGTTCGGGTTCGGGTTCGGGTTCGGGTTAGGGTTAGGGTTAGGATGAATGAACACCGCAAGAACAATCCAAGATAAGGGTTAGTGTTAGTGTTAGTGTTAGTGTTAGGGTTAGGGTTAGGGTTAGGGTTAGGGTTAGGGTTAGGGTTAGGGTTAGGGTTAGGGTTAGGGTTAGGGTTAGGGTTAGGGTTAGGGTGAATAAACACCGCAAGAACAATCCAAGCTTAGGGTTAGGGTTAGGGTTAGGGTTAGGGTTAGGGTTAGGGTTAGGGTTAGGGTTAGGGTTAGGGTTAGGGTTAGGGTTAGGGTTAGGGTTAGGGTTAGGGTTAGGGTTAGGGTTAGGGTTAGGGTTAGGGTTAGGGTAAGGGTTAGGGTTAGGGTGAATGAACACCGCAAGAACAATCCAAGCTTAGGGTTAGGGTTAGGGTTAGGGTTAGGGTTAGGGTGAATGATCACCGCAAGAACAATCCAAGATTAGGGTTAGGGTTAGGGTTAGGGTTAGGGATAGGGATAGGGTTAGGGTTAGGGTTAGGGTTTGGGTGAATGAACACCGCAAGAACAATCTAAGATTAGGGTTAGGGTTAGGGTTAGGGTTAGGGTTAGGGTTAGGGTTAGGGTTAGGGTTAGGGTTAGGGTTAGGGTTAGGGTTAGGGTTAGGGTTAGGGTTGGGGTTAGGGTTGGGGTTAGGGTCAGGGTTACGGTTAGGGTTAGGGTTAGGGTTAGGGTTAGGGTTAGGGTTAGGGTTAGGGTTAGGGTTAGGGTTAGGGTTAGGGTTAGGGTTAGGGTGAATGAACACCGCAAGAACAATCCAAGATAAGGGTTAGGGTTAGTGTTAGTGTTAGTGTTAGTGTTAGGGTTAGGGTTAGGGTTAGGGTTAGGGTTAGGGTTAGGGTTAGGGTTAGGGTTCGGGTTCGGGTTCGGGTTCGGGTTCGGGTTCGGGTTCGGGTTCGGGTTCGGGTTCGGGTTCGGGTTAGGATGAATGAACACCGCAAGAACAATCCAAGATAAGGGTTAGTGTTAGGGTTAGGGTTAGGGTTAGGGTTAGGGTTAGGGTTAGGGTTAGGGTTAGGGTTAGGGTTAGGGTTAGGGTTAGGGTTAGGGTTAGGGTTAGGGTTAGGGTGAATGAACACCGCAAGAACAATCCAAGCTTAGGGTTAGGGTTAGGGTTAGGGTTAGGGTTAGGGTTAGGGTTAGGGTTAGGGTTAGGGTTAGGGTTAGGGTTAGGGTT
Source organism: Podarcis muralis (assembly GCF_964188315.1). Taxonomy (NCBI): domain Eukaryota; kingdom Metazoa; phylum Chordata; class Lepidosauria; order Squamata; family Lacertidae; genus Podarcis; species Podarcis muralis. The sequence goes on from NC_135674.1 coordinate 29,654,601, forward strand.
AGGGTTGGGGTTAGGGTCAGGGTTAGGGTTAGGGTTAGGGTTGGGGTTAGGGTCAGGGTTAGGGTTAGGGTTAGGGTTAGGGTTAGGGTTAGGGTTAGGGTTAGGGTTAGGGTTAGGGTTAGGGTTAGGGTTAGGGTTAGGGTTAGGGTTAGGGTTAGGGTTAGGGTTAGGGTGAATGAACACCGCAAGAACAATCCAAGATAAGGGTTAGTGTTAGTGTTAGTGTTAGTGTTAGTGTTAGTGTTAGTGTTAGGGTTAGGGTTAGGGTTAGGGTTAGGGTTAGGGTTAGGGTTAGGGTTAGGGTTAGGGTTCGGGTTAGGGTTAGGGTTCGGGTTAGGATGAATGAACACCGCAAGAACAATCCAAGATAAGTGTTAGCGTTAGCGTTAGTGTTAGGGTTAGGGTTAGGGTTAGGGTTAGGGTTAGGGTTAGGGTTAGGGTTAGGGTTAGGGTTAGGGTTAGGGTTAGGGTTAGGGTTAGGGTTAGGGTTAGGGTTAGGGTGAATGAACACCGCAAGAACAATCCAAGCTTAGGGTTAGGGTTAGGGTTAGGGTTAGGGTTAGGGTGAATGAACACCGCAAGAACAATCCAAGCTTAGGGTTAGGGTTAGGGTTAGGGTTAGGGTTAGGGTTAGGGTTAGGGTTAGGGTTAGGGTTAGGGTTAGGGTTAGGGTTAGGGTTAGTGTTAGGGTTAGGGTTAGGGTTAGGGTTAGGGTTAGGGTTAGGGTTAGGGTTAGGGTTAGGGTTAGGGTTAGGGTTAGGGTTAGGGTTAGGGTTAGGGTTAGGGTTAGGGTTCGGGTTCGGGTTCGGGTTAGGGTTAGGATGAATGAACACCGCAAGAACAATGCAAGATAAGGGTTAGTGTTAGTGTTAGTGTTAGTGTTAGTGTTAGTGTTAGGGTTAGGGTTAGGGTTAGGGTTAGGGTTAGGGTTAGGGTTAAGGTTAGGGTTAGGGTTAGGGTTAGGGTTAGGGTTAGGGTTAGCGTTTGGGTTAGGGTTAGGGTTAGGGTTAGGGTTAGGGTGAATGAACAACGCAAGAACAATCCAAGATAAGGGTTAGGGTTAGTGTTAGTGTTAGTGTTAGTGTTAGTGTTAGTGTTAGGGTTAGGGTTAGGGTTAGGGTTAGGGTTAGGGTTAGGGTTAGGGTTAGGGTTAGGGTTAGGGTTAGGGTTCGGGTTCGGGTTCGGGTTCGGGTTCGGGTTCGGGTTAGGATGAATGAACACCGCAAGAACAATCCAAGATAAGGGTTAGTGTTAGTGTTAGTGTTAGTGTTAGTGTTAGGGTTAGGGTTAGGGTTAGGGTTAGGGTTAGGGTTAGGGTTAGGGTTAGGGTTAGGGTTAGGGTTAGGGTTAGGGTTAGGGTTAGGGTTAGGGTGAATGAACACCGCAAGAACAATCCAAGCTTAGGGTTAGGGTTAGGGTTAGGGTTAGGGTTAGGGTTAGGGTTAGGGTTAGGGTTAGGGTTAGGGTTAGGGTTAGGGTTAGGGTTAGGGTTAGGGTTAGGGTTAGGGTTAGGGTTAGGGTTAGGGTTTGGGTGAATGAACACCGCAAGAACAATCCAAGATTAGGGTTAGGGTTAGGGTTAGGGTTAGGGTTAGGGTTAGGGTTAGGGTTAGGGTTAGGGTTAGGGTTAGGGTTGGGGTTAGGGTCAGGGTTAGGGTTAGGGTTAGGGTTGGGGTTAGGGTCAGGGTTAGGGTTAGGGTTAGGGTTAGGGTTAGGGTTAGGGTTAGGGTTAGGGTTAGGGTTAGGGTTAGGGTTAGGGTTAGGGTTAGGGTTAGGGTGAATGAACACCGCAAGAACAATCCAAGATAAGGGTTAGTGTTAGTGTTAGTGTTAGTGTTAGTGTTAGTGTTAGGGTTAGGGTTAGGGTTAGGGTTAGGGTTAGGGTTAGGGTTAGGGTTAGGGTTAGGGTTCGGGTTCGGGTTAGGGTTAGGGTTCGGGTTAGGATGAATGAACACCGCAAGAACAATCCAAGATAAGTGTTAGCGTTAGCGTTAGTGTTAGGGTTAGGGTTAGGGTTAGGGTTAGGGTTAGGGTTAGGGTTAGGGTTAGGGTTAGGGTTAGGGTTAGGGTTAGGGTTAGGGTTAGGGTTAGGGTTAGGGTTAGGGTTAAGGTTAGGGTTAGGGTTAGGGTTAGGGTTAGGGTTAGGGTTAGGGTTAGGGTGAATGAACAACGCAAGAACAATCCAAGCTTAGGGTTAGGGTTCGGGTTAGCGTTACGGTTAGGGTTAGGGTTAGGGTTAGCGTTACGGTTAGGGTTAGGGTTAGGGTTAGGGTTAGGGTTAGGGTTAGGGTTAGGGTTAGGGTTAGGGTTAGGGTTAGGGTTAGGGTTAGGGTTAGGGTTAGGGTTAGGGTTAGGGTTAGCGTTACGGTTAGGGTTAGGGTTAGGGTTAGCGTTACGGTTAGGGTTAGGGTTAGGGTTAGGGTTCGGGTGAATGAACACCGCAAGAACAATCCAAGATAAGGGTTAGTGTTAGTGTTAGTGTTAGTGTTAGTGTTAGTGTTAGGGTTAGGGTTAGGGTTAGGGTTAGGGTTAGGGTTAGGGTTAGGGTTAGGGTTAGGGTTAGGGTTAGGGTTAGGGTTCGGGTTCGGGTTAGGGTTAGGGTTCGGGTTAGGATGAATGAACACCGCAAGAACAATCCAAGATAAGTGTTAGCGTTAGCGTTAGTGTTAGGGTTAGGGTTAGGGTTAGGGTTAGGGTTAGGGTTAGGGTTAGGGTTAGGGTTAGGGTTAGGGTTAGGGTTAGGGTTAGGGTTAGGGTTAGGGTTAGGGTTAGGGTTAGGGTTAGGGTTAGGGTTAGGGTGAATGAACACCGCAAGAACAATCCAAGCTTAGGGTTAGGGTTAGGGTTAGGGTTAGGGTTAGGGTGAATGAACACCGCAAGAACAATCCAAGCTTAGGGTTAGGGTTAGGGTTAGGGTTAGGGTTAGGGTTAGGGTTAGGGTTAGGGTTAGGGTTAGGGTTAGGGTTAGGGTTAGGGTTAGGGTTAGGGTTAGGGTTAGGGTTAGGGTTAGGGTTAGGGTTAGGGTTAGGGTTAGGGTTAGGGTTAGGGTTCGGGTTCGGGTTCGGGTTCGGGTTAGGGTTAGGATGAATGAACACCGCAAGAACAATGCAAGATAAGGGTTAGTGTTAGTGTTAGTGTTAGTGTTAGTGTTAGTGTTAGTGTTAGTGTTAGGGTTAGGGTTAGGGTTAGGGTTAGGGTTAGGGTTAAGGTTAGGGTTAGGGTTAGGGTTAGGGTTAGGGTTAGGGTTAGCGTTTGGGTTAGGGTTAGGGTTAGGGTTAGGGTTAGGGTGAATGAACAACGCAAGAACAATCCAAGATAAGGGTTAGGGTTAGTGTTAGTGTTAGTGTTAGGGTTAGGGTTAGGGTTAGGGTTAGGGTTAGGGTTAGGGTTAGGGTTAGGGTTAGGGTTAGGGTTAGGGTTAGGGTTAGGGTTAGGGTTAGGGTTAGGGTTCGGGTTCGGGTTCGGGTTCGGGTTCGGGTTAGGATGAATGAACACCGCAAGAACAATCCAAGATAAGGGTTAGTGTTAGTGTTAGTGTTAGTGTTAGTGTTAGTGTTAGGGTTAGGGTTAGGGTTAGGGTTAGGGTTAGGGTTAGGGTTAGGGTTAGGGTTAGGGTTAGGGTTAGGGTTAGGGTTAGGGTTAGGGTTAGGGTGAATGAACACCGCAAGAACAATCCAAGCTTAGGGTTAGGGTTAGGGTTAGGGTTAGGGTTAGGGTTAGGGTTAGGGTTAGGGTTAGGGTTAGGGTTAGGGTTAGGGTTAGGGTTAGGGTTTGGGTGAATGAACACCGCAAGAACAATCCAAGATTAGGGTTAGGGTTAGGGTTAGGGTTAGGGTTAGGGTTAGGGTTAGGGTTAGGGTTAGGGTTAGGGTTAGGGTTGGGGTTATGGTCAGGGTTAGGGTTAGGGTTAGGGTTGGGGTTAGGGTCAGGGTTAGGGTTAGGGTTAGGGTTAGGGTTAGGGTTAGGGTTAGGGTTAGGGTTAGGGTTAGGGTTAGGGTTAGGGTTAGGGTGAATGAACACCGCAAGAACAATCCAAGATAAGGGTTAGTGTTAGTGTTAGTGTTAGTGTTAGTGTTAGTGTTAGTGTTAGTGTTAGGGTTAGGGTTAGGGTTAGGGTTAGGGTTAGGGTTAGGGTTCGGGTTCGGGTTAGGGTTAGGGTTCGGGTTAGGATGAATGAACACCGCAAGAACAATCCAAGATAAGTGTTAGCGTTAGCGTTAGGGTTAGGGTTAGGGTTAGGGTTAGGGTTAGGGTTAGGGTTAGGGTTAGGGTTAGGGTTAGGGTTAGGGTTAGGGTTAGGGTTAGGGTTAGGGTTAGGGTTAGGGTTAAGGTTAGGGTTAGGGTTAGGGTTAGGGTTAGGGTTAGGGTTAGGGTTAGGGTTAGGGTTAGGGTTAGGGTGAATGAACAACGCAAGAACAATCCAAGCTTAGGGTTAGGGTTCGGGTTAGCGTTACGGTTAGGGTTAGGGTTAGGGTTAGCGTTACGGTTAGGGTTAGGGTTAGGGTTAGGGTTAGGGTTAGGGTTAGGGTTAGGGTTAGGGTTAGGGTTAGGGTTAGGGTTAGGGTTAGCGTTACGGTTAGGGTTAGGGTTAGGGTTAGCGTTACGGTTAGGGTTAGGGTTAGGGTTAGGGTTCGGGTGAATGAACACCGCATGAACAATCCAAGCTTAGGGTTAGGGTTAGGGTTAGGGTTAGGGTTAGGGTTAGGGTTAGGGTTAGGGTTAGGGTTAGGGTTAGGGTTAGGGTTAGGGTTAGGGTTAGGGTTAGGGTTAGGGTTAGGGTTAGGGTTAGGGTTAGGGTGAATGAACACCGCAGGAACAATCCAAACTTAGGGTTAGGGTTAGGGTTAGGGTTAGGGTTAGGGTTAGGGTTAGGGTTAGGGTTAGGGTTAGGGTTAGGGTTAGGGTTAGGGTTAGGGTTAGGGTTAGGGTTAGGGTTAGGGTTAGGGTTAGGGTTAGGATGAATGAACACCGCAAGAACAATCCAAGATAAGGGTTAGTGTTTGTGTTAGTGTTAGTGTTAGTGTTAGTGTTAGTGTTAGTGTTAGGGTTAGGTTTAGGGTTAGGGTTGGGGTTGGGGTTAGGGTTAGGGTTAGGGTGAATGAACACCGCAAGAACAATCCAAGATTAGGGTTAGGGTTAGGGTAAGGGTTAGGGTTAGGGTTAGGGTTAGGATGAATGAACACCGCAATAACAATCCAAGATAAGGGTTAGGGTTAGGGTTAGGGTTAGGGTTAGGGTTAGGGTTAGGGTTAGGGTTAGGGTTAGCGTTAGGGTTAGCGTTAGGGTTAGGGTTAGGGTTAGGATGAATGAACACCGCAAGAACAATCCAAGATTAGGTTTAGGTTTAGGTTTAGGGTTAGGGTTAGGGTTAGGGTTAGGGTTAGGGTTAGGGCTAGGGCTAGGGTTAGGGTGAATGAACACCGCAAGAACAATCCAAGATTAGGGTTAGGTTTAGGGTTAGGGTTAGGGTTAGGGTTAGGGTTAGGATGAATGAACACCGCAAGAACAATCCAAGATTAGGGTTAGGGTTAGGGTTAGGGTTAGGGTTAGGGTTAGGGTTAGGGTTAGGGTTAGGGTTAGGGTTAGGGTTAGGGTTAGGGTTAGGGTTAGGGTTAGGGTTAGGGTTAGGGTTAGGGTTAGGGTTAGGGTTAGGATGAATGAACACCGCAAGAACAATACATGATTAGGGTTAGGGTTAGGGTTAGGGT
>NC_135674.1:29680308-29687808 GCF_964188315.1 Podarcis muralis
GTGTTAGTGTTAGTGTTAGCGTTAGTGATAGGGTTAGGGTGAATGAACACCGCAAGAACAATCCAAGCTTAGGGTTAGGGTTAGGGTTAGGGTTAAGGTTAGGGTTAGGGTTAGGGTTAGGGTTAGGGTTAGGGTTAGGGTTAGGGTTAGGGTTAGGATGAATGAACACGGCAAGAACAATCCAAGATTAGGGTTAGGTTTAGGTTTAGGTTTAGGGTTAGAGTTAGGGTTAGGGTTAGGGTTAGGGTTAGGGTTAGGGTTAGGGTTAGGGTTAGGGTTAGGGTTAGGGTTAGCGTTAGGGTTAGGGCTAGGGCTAGGGCTAGGGCTAGGGTTAGGGCTACGGTTAGGGTTAGGGTTAGGGTTAGGGTTAGGGTTAGGGTTAGGGTTAGGGTTACGGTTACGGTTACGGTTACGGTTACGGTTAGGGTTAGGGTTAGGGTTAGGGTTAGGGTTAGGGTTAGGGTTAGGGTTAGGGTTAGGGTTAGGCTTACGGTTACGGTTACGGTTTGGGTGAATGAACACCGCAAGAACAATCCAAGCTTAGGGTTAGGGTTAGGGTTAGGGTTAGGGTTAGGGTTAGGGTTAGGGTTAGGGTTAGGGTTAGGGTGAATGAACACCGCAAGAACAATCCAAGCTTAGGGTTAGGGTTAGGGTTAGGGTTAGGGTTAGGGTTAGGGTTAGGGTTAGGGTTAGGGTTAGGGTTAGGGTGAATGAACACCGCAAGAACAATCCAAGATAAGGGTTAGTGTTTGTGTTAGTGTTAGTGTTAGGGTTAGGCTTAGGCTTAGGGTTGGGGTTAGGGTTAGGGTTAGGGTTAGGGTTAGGGTTAGGGTGAATGAACACCGCAAGACCAATCCAAGATTAGGGTTAGGGTTAGGGTTAGTGTTAGTGTTAGTGTTAGGGTTAGGGTTAGGATGAATGAACACCGCAATAACAATCCAAGATAAGGGTTAGTGTTAGTGTTAGTGTTAGGGTTAGGGTTAGGGTTAGCGTTAGCGTTAGCGTTAGCATTAGCGTTAGCGTTAGTGTCAGGGGTTCAGGAGCAGAGGGACAGGAAAGGGAGGAATTAGAGACCGAGGGAGAGGGTTCGGAGGGAGAAGTCAGCGATGATAGCCATCCGAGGTCTCTAAGTCTCTCCAGTGAATCAGAGGATTCACAGAAAGGGGCTCCAGTGGTCAGAGCCGGGGGGTTGCCAGAGGGAACACCCCAGGAAGGAGGGGCCAGAGGGGACTCAGAGAGCAGCAGCTGGAAATCGGGACCAGCTTCTCCACCGGAGAGCAGTAAGGGGGAGGAGTCCCAAACATCGGCAGCAGGCAGCATTCCGTCAGCGGAAGGACAGGAGTCAGGGTTGGCCACGCCTGCATCAGAGAGCGAGGTAACGGTCAAAAGGAAGGTCAGGGGCAGCGCGCGCGCACCAAGTTCAAATGTACAAGAGGGGGGCGCAATGGGCAGTCCGGAGAGAGAGCCGGGTCCCAAAGCCCGCCGGAGAGAAGGGGAGGGGTCCGAAGGGTCCGCTTCCGAGGCGTCCAGGAAGGAAGGCACCCAGGGGGGTAGTAGGACCCAGAGGAGGAAGGGGAAACGTAGAAGGTGGAGTAAGGCTAGAGTCTTAAGCTGGTGTACAGGGGGCGGAGACTCAGACGAGGCTTCGCTGGTCTAGGGTCTAGACGTAGAGACGCACGCTAGTGCTTGAAAATGGAAACTAAATGTCAATAAAGACTTCTGTACAGTTCTACTGGCTAGCGTTGGTCTTCTGTGAGCTGAGACCTGGAGGCAGTCTCTGACAGTAAGCCTCGTCTCACGTATCATCGGTTTTCTTCGCCTCAAGCATCGCTAAGGAAGCGAGGCAGGGAGGGTAGAAGACTGGTGCCTTGCGAGCTCACAAGAGTCAGGCAAGATGACTACAGAACAGAAAATAGCTTCCCTGCAAGAAGCGGTGACACTACTCAACGCTGAAATAATCGCATCCAGGAAGAGAGAGGAAGAAGCGGCAGCTGCCTGCAGAGATCTTCAAGTCAGGTTAGAAGGGCTTGTAAAGCAGGGGATCCCAGTACCCAGATCCGAGGGGATCGGTTTGGGGAAGAGAGGAGGCAGCATTGTATCTCATTTTGATGGGAATTTGCAGCAGTACCCCAATTTCCGAGCAGATGTGCTGTTTGCGCTGCAGCTGCTGGAAAGAGACTTTAGAGATGAGCGGGAGAAAGTGGGGTTTATTTTGTCTCATCTGCATGGGGACGCGAAAGGATGGCTGCGCAACCTGTGGAGGGATAAGGATCCAGCGCTCCAAAGCGCAGATGCGTTCATTAAGGCGATGGACTCCTGTTTCTTATCCAAAATAGACCTTGACATTGCCCGGAGGGACATATTTGGGCTAAGACAAGGGAAAGCCAGCGTAAGGCAGTATCATTCCCGGTTTTTTGCATTGGTCAACGCGCTGAATTGGGATAAGGATTCTCCGCCGGTTAGAGACCTTTTTTTGGAGGGTCTGAATGCACAGATCAAGGATGAGATGGCAAGGGGAGAGAGACCCACAACCACTCAACAAGTGGTTGAAAGAGCGTTGTCTATTGGGGTGAGGCAGGAAGAACGCCCGTGGAGCAAAGAAGAAGGGCGTTGGGGACGCTCACCAGCGAGAGTGCCCTCCCTCTTGCCCAGAGAGGCAGCGCGTGCGCAGTCCACGCCTCCACAAGGAGGGGGCGAGGAGCAGATGGAGATTGGCGGTGCTAGGGCTCACTCAGCTACCAGAGCCTTAACACCGGGAGCAGTAAAATCGAAGCTGCCTAGAAGGAACAGGAAGTGTTATATATGTGAGAGTGCAGAGCACATGGCGAAAGAGTGTCCCCAGAGGATCTTCAAGCACACTGCAGCTTCAGTGACAGTATTGGAAACAACTCAGCAGAGAGCACCACAGCAGGGAAACGACCAAGTCTGGCTGGAAGAGGAGGCACTGGGGCCCAGCCAGACGAGTCAGTGAGGAAGTCCCCAGAGATTTTGCAGCCCACAGACCCCCTCCCGCCCAAGCCAGTGGTGCAGCTAACCGCATCGCTTCAGCTGCCCAATGGACTCACCTTAGAAGTGCCTATTACAATTGACTCTGGCAGTAACGCAGACTTTATAGGACTGGAGTTCATTCAACAACACAACGTAGCATTACTGCCAGCCACGCTGCCCCTGAAGGTTGTCACGGTGGATGGCAGGGAACTGCTAGGGGGGCAGGTGGTGCAGCAAACGCCGCCTATGGTGATGCAAATTGGGAATCACCGGGAAGTCATCAGTTTCAATGTCACCCAACTGTCCGACACGCCTATAGTATTAGGCATGAGTTGGCTGCACAGACACAGCCCAGCATTGGCTTGGTACCAGCGCCAACTGACTTTTGGCTCCTCCTACTGTGCAGAACACTGCATTATACCCAGCCCAGAAGGGGAAGAGGAGGACCCGCAGTTACAGTTGGGCACGCTGCAAGCAGTACCCCACAAGTATGCGGAGTTTTTGGAGGTATTCTGCGAGAAGGAGGCGGACAAGCTACCCCCTCACAGACCCTATGATTGCAAGATTGACCTCCTGCCGGGGGCGACGCTGCCAACTGGGAAACTGTACTCCATGTCTGAGGATGAACTGCAAGAACTCAGGGAGTTCATAGATCACAATTTGAAGCGTGGGTTCATCCGGGAGTCGAAAGCGGTGGGAGGCAGTCCCGTATTCTTTGTGAAGAAGCGGGACACGCCCCAACGGAGGCTGGTGGTGGACTTCAGAATCTTAAATTCGAAAACCAAGCCCTCAGCTTTCCCCATGCCCAAGATAGACGACCTGCTCGCGACGGTGCGGAAAGGACGCGTTTTCACCAAGCTGGATCTACGTGGGGCGTACAACCTGATTCGCATGCGCGACGGCGACGAGTGGAAGACGGCCATGTTCACGCCACTGGGCACCTACGAATACAGAGTTATGCCCTTCGGATTACAAAATGGCTCTCACACTTTCCAAGCCTTTATGCATCACGTGCTGGCGGGGCTCCTTTACAAGAAGTGCGTATGCTTCCTGGACGACATCCTGATTTTTTCAGAATCGCGAGGGGCGCACGAGAGGGATGTCAGGGAAGTTCTGCAGAGACTGAAGGAGCACAGGCTGTACGCCAAGCTGGAGAAGTGCCAGTTCGACGTGACGGAGGTGGATTTCCTGGGCTACAAGTTGTCGGACAAGGGGCTCGCCATGGACAGCGCCAAGGTTCGCGCAGTTTTGGACTGGAAGAGCCCACGCAATCGGAAGGAAGTCCAGCGGTTTGTCGGCTTTGCCAACTTTTACCGCAAGTTCATCAAGGGATTTGCCATGCAGACAGCGGCCATCACCGACACGCTCAGCTCCAAGAAGAAGAAATTCATCTGGACGGAGCAAGTGGAGCAGTCCTTTCAGAAACTCAAGCGTCTCTTCGCGTCCGAAGAGCAGCTGCTGCATGTGAATCCCAGCAGACCCATGAGGGTGGAGACAGACGCCTCAGACAGAGCCGTGGGAGCTGTCCTGCTGCAACAAGACCAGCAGGGGGACTGGAGGCCGTGCGCCTTCTACTCGAGGAAGCTCAGCAAGTCGGAGCAGAATTACACTATCTGGGACAGGGAGTTGCTGGCCATACATGCAGCATTCAAGGCATGGAGGCACTTCCTCATCGGAGCCAGACATACAGTGCAGGTCCACACGGACCACAAGAATCTGGAGTACTGGCGCACTGCTAGGTTCCTCAACCAGCGACACATTAGATGGGCAGAGTTCTTCGCGGACTTCGACTTCAAGATAGAGTACATCCCAGGCGACAACAACGTGATGGCGGATGCATTGTCCAGAAAGCCGCAATACCTGGAGGAGGCGGCACCGTCGGCGGCCAAGCACATTTTCGCACCGGAAGCGTGGGCATGCGCGTCGGCAACCGTGGACCTGGACGCCGTACGTCGCGCGCTGCGGGAAGACCCCTTCGCACGGGCCAAGATGGAGGAGGTGCACAGGGGCACGGCGAGGGCCGACGAGTTCCAGATACGCGATGGGTTGCTCCTCCACAAGGGAGCACTCTACGTGCCGGGAGACGACCTCCGCGCAAGGGTCCTGCAGCAGCTACACGACGCTCCCACCGCCGGGCACTTTGGCAAAGAAAAGACTGTCGAACTCGTAGCCAGAGACTTTTGGTGGCCCAAGATGCGGGGGGAAGTAGCGGACTACGTCTCGAGATGTGACACCTGCCAAAGGGCCAAGTCAGTTCACAGACCGCCGGCGGGACTGCTGGAACCGCTGCAGACACCGTCTGGACCGTGGGAAAGGGTGGCCCTGGACTTCGTCACGGATCTGCCCAGCTCGAGGGGAAAGACAGCAGTGCTAGTGGTGGTGGACATGTTTACTAAGATGGCACACTTCATTCCGTGTGCGAAGGTAGCCACGGCAGAGCAGACCGCCAAACTGTTCATAGACCACGTGTTCAAAGTCCACGGTCTGCCACGGTCTATTCTATCCGACCGGGGGCGACAGTTCATCTCGAACTTCTGGCAGAAGCTGATGGGCTTTCTGAACGTCACAGTCAATTTGGCATCGGCGAGACACCCACAGACCAACGGGCAAGCGGAGAGGGTCAACGCCATCATGCAGCAGTACCTGAGATGCTACGCCAATCAGCAGCCCACGACATGGGTGGACTACGTGCCGCTCGCCGAGTTCGCTTACAACAATACGAAGCACGTGTCGACGGGGGTGACGCCGTTCTTCCCCAACAACGGGAGGCATCCCAGAACCTTCCCGGGTTTAGAGAGAGTGGGGGAGGGGGAGCCACAGGCAGCGGAAGCCTTAGCGTCGGAGTTGCAGGAAGTCCACGACCAACTCAGGAGGCAGTTAGAACTAGCAAAGCACGCATACAAGGTGCAGGCTGACAGACACAGAAGAGTTGGGGAAGACATACAGGTGGGAGACTGGGTCTGGTTAGCAGCGCAAGCAGTGCCGACCAGATCGTTAGCGAAGAAGAAGCTAGGGCACAAGCAGCTAGGACCTTACCAAGTCCAGGCACAGGTCAATCCAGTGGCCTTCCGGTTGGCTCCTCCGGAGGGTTCCAGAATGCATCCGGTGTTCCATAGATCGGTGCTCACGCCCTACAAAGCACCTCATAGGTTTCAGGAGCCAGACACAGCACCAGACCCGCTCAGAGAAGGGCCCAGAGAGGGGGGGTCGCCTAGGAGGGGGCACATCAACGAGGTCACAGAGATTTTAGACTCGAGATGGGGGGAAGAGGGAGTAGAATATCTCCTAGCCAGAGAGGGTACCCCGGCCAGTGCCAACAGCTGGGTACCGGACTATGCCTTGGAGGAGCCTCTGCTCAAAGAGGAGTTTCATGCCATCTTCCCGCACAGGCCCATGCCAGCAGAGTATTTCGACGACTGGCTCTTCACACCCACTCTTTCAGCCAGCACATTCCTGGGGTTCGACTCGGACGAGGAACAGGCACCAGTCCCCAGCTCCCAGGTGGGTTCGCCACCGGGGTCTGCCTCAGACCACTCGTATTGGTGGGACGATCGACCAGAGGAGCAGTGGCGCAGGAAGTGGCTGAGGGGTCCTTGGATGGGACCACCCGAAGAGGGGGAGAGGGGCGAGACGCATATGGACGTGTTGGGGGACAACGTGGGGTTCGAGCACGAAGACAGAGAGATGGAAGCAGAGGAGAGCGACGTTGACGAGTACATGGGGGACGAACTGTATCCTGCAAGCACCCCCGCTACGACGGAGCACCCAGTACCCGCACCGGAAGGAGGGGAGGGGGGAAGGGGGGGCTTCGAGGGGGGGATGGATGTCAGGGGTTCAGGAGCAGAGGGACAGGAAAGGGAGGAATTAGAGACCGAGGGAGAGGGTTCGGAGGGAGAAGTCAGCGATGATAGCCATCCGAGGTCTCTAAGTCTCTCCAGTGAATCAGAGGATTCACAGAAAGGGGCTCCAGTGGTCAGAGCCGGGGGGTTGCCAGAGGGAACACCCCAGGAAGGAGGGGCCAGAGGGGACTCAGAGAGCAGCAGCTGGAAATCGGGACCAGCTTCTCCACCGGAGAGCAGTAAGGGGGAGGAGTCCCAAACATCGGCAGCAGGCAGCATTCCGTCAGAGGAAGGACAGGAGTCAGGGTTGGCCACGCCTGCATCAGAGAGCGAGGTAACGGTCAAAAGGAAGGTCAGGGGCAGCGCGCGCGCGCCAAGTTCAAATGTACAAGAGGGGGGCGCAATGGGCAGTCCGGAGAGAGAGCCGGGTCCCAAAGCCCGCCGGAGAGAAGGGGAGGAGTCCGAAGGGTCCGCTTCCGAGGCATCCAGGAAGGAAGGCACCCAGGGGGGTAGTAGGACCCAGAGGAGGAAGGGGAAACGTAGAAGGTGGAGTAAGGCTAGAGTCTTAAGCTGGTGTACAGGGGGCGGAGACTCAGACGAGGCTTCGCTGGTCTAGGGTCTAGACGTAGAGACGCACGCTAGTGCTTGAAAATGGAAACTAAATGTCAATAAA
>NC_135674.1:29692808-29695308 GCF_964188315.1 Podarcis muralis
TAGGGTTAGGGTTAGGGTTAGGGTTAGGGTTAGGGTTAGGGTTAGGGTTAGGGTTAGGGTTAGGGTTAGGGTTAGGGTTAGGGTTAGGGTTAGGGTTAGGGTTAGGGTTAGGGTTAGGGTTAGGGTTAGGGTTAGGGTTAGGATGAATGAACACCGCAATAACAATCCAAGATAAGGGTTAGTGTTAGTGTTAGGGTTAGGGTTAGGGTTAGCGTTAGCGTTAGCGTTAGTGTTAGCGTTAGGGTTAGCGTTAGCGTTAGCGTTAGGGTTAGGGTTAGGGTTAGGGTTAGGGTTCTGGTTCGGGTTCGGGTTCGGGTTAGGATGAATGAACACCGGAAGAAAAATCCAAGATAAGGGTTTGTGTTAGTGTTAGGGTTAGGGTTAGGGTTAGGGTTAGGGTTAGGGTTAGGGTTAGGGTTAGGGTTAGGGTTAGGGTTAGGGTTAGGGTTAGGGTTAGGGTTAGGGTTAGGGTTAGGGTGAATGAACACCGCAAGAACAATCCAAGCTTAGGGTTAGAGTTAGGGTTAGGGTTAGGGTTAAGGTGAATGAACACCGCAAGAACAATCCAAGCTTAGGGTTAGGGTTAGGGTTAGGGTTAGGGTTAAGGTTAGGGTTAGGGTTAGGGTTAGGGTTAGGGTTAGGGTTAGGGTTAGGGTTAGGGTTAGGGTTAGGGTTAGGGTTAGGGTTAGGGTTAGGGTTAGGGTTAGGGTTAGGGTTAGGATGAATGAACACCGCAAGAACAATCCAAGATAAGGGTTAGTGTTAGTGTTAGTGTTAGTGTTAGTGTTAGGGTTAGGGTTAGGGTTAGGGTTAGGGTTAGGGTTAGGGTTAGGGTTAGGGTTAGGGTTAGGGTTAGGGTTAGGGTTAGGGTTAGGGTTAGGGTTAGGGTTAGGGTCAGGGTTAGGGTTAGGGATAGGGTTAGGGTTAGGGTGAATGAACACCGCAAGAACAATCCAAGATAAGGGTTAGTGTTTGTGTTTGTGTTACTGTTAGTGTTAGTGTTAGGGTTAGGGTTAGGGTTAGGGTTAGGGTTAGGGTTAGGGTTAGGGTTAGGGTTAGGGTTAGGGTTAGGGTTAGGGTTAGGGTTAGGGTTAGGGTTAGGGTTAGGGTTAGGGTTAGGGTTAGGGTTAGGGTTAGGGTTAGGGTTAGGGTTAGGGTTAGGATGAATGAACACCGCAAGAACAATCCAAGATAAGGGTTAGTGTTTGTGTTTGTGTTAGTGTTAGGGTTAGGGTTAGGGTTAGGGTTAGGGTTAGGGTTAGGGTTAGGGTTAGGGTTAGGGTTAGGGTTAGGGTTAGGGTTAGGGTTAGGGTTAGGGTTAGGGTTAGGGTTAGGGTTAGGGTTAGGGTTAGGGTTAGGATGAATGAACACCGCAAGAACAATCCAAGATTAGGGTTAGGTTTAGGTTTAGGTTTAGGTTTAGGTTTAGGGTTAGGGTTAGGGTTAGGGTTAGGGTTAGGGTTAGGGTTAGGGTTAGGGTTAGGGTTAGGGTTAGGGTTAGGGTTAGGGTTAGGGTTAGGGTTAGGGTTAGGGTTAGGGTTAGGGTTAGGGTTAGGGTTAGGGTTAGGGTGAATGAACACCGCAAGAACAATCCAAGATTAGGGTTAGGGTTAGGGTTAGGGTTAGGGTTAGGGTTAGGGTTAGGGTTAGGCTTAGGGTTAGGGTTAGGGTTAGGGTTAGGGTTAGGGTTAGGGTTAGGGTTAGGGTTAGGGTTAGGGTTAGGGTTAGGGTTAGGGTTAGGGTTAGGGTTAGGGTTAGGGTTAGGGTTAGGGTTAGGGTTAGGGTTAGGGTTAGGATGAATGAACACCGCAATAACAATCCAAGATAAGGGTTAGTGTTAGTGTTAGGGTTAGGGTTAGCGTTAGCGTTAGCGTTAGTGTTAGCGTTAGGGTTAGCGTTAGCGTTAGCGTTAGGGTTAGGGTTAGGGTTAGGGTTAGGGTTCTGGTTCGGGTTCGGGTTCGGGTTAGGATGAATGAACACCGGAAGAAAAATCCAAGATAAGGGTTTGTGTTAGTGTTAGGGTTAGTGTTAGGGTTAGGGTTAGGGTTAGGGTTAGGGTTAGGGTTAGGGTTAGGGTTAGGGTTAGGGTTAGGGTTAGGGTTAGGGTTAGGGTTAGGGTGAATGAACACCGCAAGAACAATCCAAGCTTAGGGTTAGAGTTAGGGTTAGGGTTAGGGTTAAGGTGAATGAACACCGCAAGAACAATCCAAGCTTAGGGTTAGGGTTAGGGTTAGGGTTAGGGTTAAGGTTAGGGTTAGGGTTAGGGTTAGGGTTAGGGTTAGGGTTAGGGTTAGGGTTAGGGTTAGGGTTAGGGTTAGGGTTAGGGTTAGGGTTAGGATGAATGAACACCGCAAGAACAATCCAAGATAAGGGTTAGTGTTAGTGTTAGTGTTAGTGTTAGTGTTAGTGTTAGGGTTAGGGTTAGGGTTAGGGTTAGGGTTAGGGTTAGGGTTAGGGTTAGGGTTAGGGTTAGGGTTAGGGTTAGGGTTAGGGTTAGGGT
>NC_135674.1:29697808-29702808 GCF_964188315.1 Podarcis muralis
ATCGGTTTTCTTCGCCTCAAGCATCGCTGCGGGAGCGAGGCAGGGAGTGCAGAAGACTGGTGCCTTGCGAGCTCACAAGAGTCAGGCGAGATGACTACAGAACAGAAAATAGCTTCCCTGCAAGAAGCGGTGACACAACTCAGCGCTGAAATAATCGCATCCAGGAAGAGAGAGGAAGAAGCGGCAGCTGCCTGCAGAGATCTTCAAGCCAGGTTGGAAGGGCTTGTGAAGCAGGGGCTACCGGGACCCAGATCCGAGGGAATTGGGCTGGGGAAGAGAGGAGGCAGCATTGTATCTCATTTTGATGGGAATTTGCAGCAGTACCCCAATTTCCGAGCAGATGTGCTGTTTGCGCTGCAGCTCCTGGATAGAGACTTTAGAGATGAGCGGGAGAAAGTGGGGTTTATTTTGTCTCATCTGCATGGGGATGCGAAAGCATGGCTGCGCAATCTGTGGAGGGATAAGGATCCAGCGCTCCAAAGCGCAAATGCATTCATTAAGGCAATGGACTCCTGTTTCTTATCTACAATAGACATTGACATTGCCCGGAGAGACATATTTGGGCTAAGACAAGGGAAAGCCAGCGTAAGGCAGTATCATTCCAGGTTTTTTGCATTGGTCAACGCGCTGAATTGGGATAAGGATTCTCCGCCAGTTAGAGACCTTTTTTTGGAGGGATTGAACCCACAAATCAAGGATGAGATGGCACGGGGAGAGAGACCCACAACCACTCAGCAAGTGGTTGAAAGAGCGCTGTCGATTGGGGTGAGGCAGGAGGAACGCCCATGGAGCAAAGAAGAAGGGCGTTGGGGACGCACACCAGCGAGAGTGCCCTCCCTCTTGTCTAGAGAGGCAGCGCGTGCGCAGTCCACGCCTCCACAGGGAGGGGGCGAAGAGCAGATGGAGATTGGCGGTGCTAGGGCTCACTCAGCTAACAGAGCCTTAACACCGGGAGCAGTAAAACCGAAGCTGCCTAGAAGGAACAGGAAGTGCTATATATGTGAGAGTGAAGAGCACATGGCGAAAGAGTGTCCCCAGAGGATCCACAAGCAAACTGCAGCTTCAGTGACAGTATTGGAAACAACTCAGCAGAGAGCACCACAGCAGGGAAACGACGAAGTCTGGCTGGAATAGGAGGCACTGGGGCCCAGCCAGACGAATCAGTGAGGAAGTCCCCAGAGATTTTGCAGCCCACAGACCCCCTCCCGCCCAAACCAGTGGTGCAGCTCATCGCATCGCTCCAGCTGCCCAATGGACTCACCTTAGAAGTGCCTATTACAATTGACTCTGGCAGTAATGCAGACTTTATAGGACTGGAGTTCATTCAACAACACAACGTAGCTTTACTGCCAGCCACGCTGCCCCTGAAGGTTGTCACGGTGGATGGCAGGGAACTGCTAGGGGGGCAGGTGGTGCAGCAGACGCCGCCGATGGTGATGCAAATTGGGAATCACCGGGAGGTCATCAGCTTCAATGTCACCCAACTGTCGGACACGCCTGTAGTATTAGGCATGAGTTGGCTGCACAGGCACAGCCCAGCATTGGCTTGGTACCAGCGCCAACTGACTTTTGGCTCCTCCTACTGTGCAGAACACTGCATTATACCCAGCCCAGAAGGGGAAGAGGAGGACCCGCAGTTACAGTTGGGCACGCTGCAAGCAGTACCCCTCAAGTATGCGGAGTTTTTGGAGGTATTCTGCGAGAAGGAGGCGGACAAGCTACCTCCTCACAGACCCTATGATTGCAAGATTGACCTCCTGCCGGGGGCGACGCTGCCAACTGGGAAACTGTACTCCATGTCTGAGGATGAACTGCAGGAACTCAGGGAGTTCATAGATCACAATTTGAAGCGTGGGTTCATCCGGGAGTCGAAAGCGGTGGGAGGCAGTCCAGTTTTCTTTGTGAAGAAGCGGGACACGCCCCAAAAGAGGCTGGTGGTGGACTTCAGAATTTTAAATTCGAAAACCAAGCCCTCAGCTTTCCCCATGCCCAAGATAGACGACCTGCTCGCGACGGTGCGGAAAGGACGCGTTTTCACCAAGTTGGATCTACGTGGGGCGTACAACCTGATTCGCATGCGCGACGGCGACGAGTGGAAGACGGCCATGTTCACGCCTCTGGGCACCTACGAATACAGAGTTATGCCCTTCGGATTACAAAATGGCTCTCACACTTTCCAAGCCTTTATGCATCATGTGCTGGCGGGGCTCCTTTACAAGAAGTGCGTATGCTTCCTGGACGACATCCTGATTTTTTCAGAATCGCGAGAAGCGCACGAGAGGGATGTCAGGGAAGTTCTGCAGAGACTGAAGGAGCACGGGCTGTACGCCAAGCTGGAGAAGTGCCAGTTCGACGTGACGGAGGTGGATTTCCTGGGCTACAAGTTGTCGGACAAGGGGCTCGCCATGGACAGCGCCAAGGTTCGCGCAGTTTTGGATTGGAAAAGCCCACGCAATCGGAAGGAAGTCCAGCGGTTTGTCGGGTTTGCCAACTTTTACCGCAAGTTCATCAAGGGATTTGCCATGCAGACAGCGGCCATCACCGACACGCTCAGCTCCAAGAAGAAGAAATTCATCTGGACGGAGCAAGCGGAGCAGTCCTTTCAGAAACTCAAGCGTCTCTTCGCGTCCGAAGAGCAGCTGCTGCATGTGAATCCCAGCAGACCCATGAGGGTGGAGACAGACGCCTCAGACAGAGCCGTGGGAGCTGTCCTGTTGCAACAAGACCAGCAGGGGGACTGGAGGCCGTGCGCCTTCTACTCGAGGAAGCTCAGCAAGTCGGAGCAGAATTACACTATCTGGGACAGGGAGTTGCTAGCCATACATGCAGCATTCAAGGCATGGAGGCACTTCCTCATCGGAGCCAGACATACAGTGCAGGTCCACACGGACCACAAGAATCTGGAGTACTGGCGCACGGCTAGGTTCCTCAACCAGAGACACATTAGATGGGCAGAGTTCTTCGCGGACTTCGACTTCAAGATAGAGTACATCCCAGGCGACAACAACGTGATGGCGGATGCATTGTCCAGAAAGCCGCAATACCTTGAGGAGGCGGCACCGTCGGCGGCCAAGCATATTTTCGCACCGGAAGCGTGGGCATGCGCGTCGGCAACCGTGGACCTGGACGCCGTACGTCGCGCGCTGCGGGAAGACCCCTTCGCACAGGCCAAGATGGAGGAGGTGCACAGGGGCACAGCGAGGGCCGACGAGTTCCAGATACGCGATGGGTTGCTCCTCCACAAGGGAGCACTCTACGTGCCGGGAGACGACCTCCGCGCAAGGGTCCTGCAGCAGCTACACGACGCTCCCACCGCCGGGCACTTTGGCAAAGAAAAGACTGTCGAACTAGTAGCCAGAGACTTTTGGTGGCCCAAGATGCGGGGGGAAGTAGCGGATTACGTCTCGAGATGTGACACCTGCCAAAGGGCCAAGTCAGTTCACAAACCGCCGGCGGGACTGCTGGAACCGCTGCAGACACCGTCTGAACCGTGGGAGAGGGTGGCCCTGGACTTCGTCACGGATCTGCCCAGCTCGAGGGGAAAGACAGCAGTGCTAGTGGTGGTGGACATGTTTACTAAAATGGCACACTTCATTCCGTGTGCGAAGGTAGCCACGGCAGAGCAGACCGCCAAACTGTTCATAGACCACGTGTTCAAAGTCCACGGTCTGCCACGGTCTATTCTCTCCGACCGGGGGCGACAGTTCATCTCGAACTTCTGGCAGAAGCTGATGGGCATTCTGAACGTCAAAGTCAATTTGGCGTCGGCGAGACACCCACAGACCAACGGGCAAGCGGAGAGGGTCAACGCCATCATGCAGCAGTACCTGAGATGCTACGCCAATCAGCAGCCCACGACATGGGTGGACTACCTGCCACTCGCCGAGTTCGCTTACAACAATACGAAGCACGTGTCGACGGGGGTGACGCCGTTCTTCGCCAACAACGGGAGGCATCCCAGAACCTTCCCGGGTTTAGAGAGAGTGGGGGAGGGGGAGCCACAGGCAGCGGAAGCCTTAGCGTCGGAGTTGCAGGAAGTCCACGAACAACTCAGGAGGCAGTTAGAACTAGCAAAGCACGCATACAAGGTGCAGGCTGACAGACACAGAAGAGTTGGGGAAGACATACAGGTGGGAGACTGGGTCTGGTTAGCAGCGCAAGCAGTGCCGACCAGATCGTTAGCGAAGAAGAAGCTAGGGCATAAGCAGCTAGGACCTTACCAAGTCCAGGCACAGGTCAATCCAGTGGCCTTCCGGTTGGCTCTTCCGGAAGGTTCCAGAATGCATCCGGTGTTCCATAGATCGGTGCTCACGCCCTACAAAGCACCTCATAGATTTCAGGAGCCAGACACAGCACCAGACCCGCTCAGAGAAGGGCCCAGAAAGGGGGGGTCGCCTAGGAGGGGGCACATCAACGAGGTCACAGAGATTTTAGACTCGAGATGGGGGGAAGAGGGAGTAGAATATCTCCTAGCCAGAGAGGGTACCCCGGCCAGTGCCAACAGCTGGGTACCGGACTATGCCTTGGAGGAGCCTCTGCTCAAAGAGGAGTTTCATGCCATCTTCCCGCACAGGCCCATGCCAGCAGAGTATTTCGACGACTGGCTCTTCACACCCACTCTTTCAGCCAGCACATTCCAGGGGTTCGCCTCGGACGAGGAACAGGCACCAGTCCCGAGCTCCCAGGTGGGTTCGCCACCAGGGTCTGCCTCAGACCACTCGTATTGGTGGGACGATCAACCAGAGGAGCAGTGGCGCAGGAAGTGGCTGCGGGGTCCTTGGCTGGGACCACCCGAAGAGGGGGAGGGGGGCGAGACGGACATGGACGTGTTGGGGGACAACGTGGGGTTCGAGCACGGAGACAGAGAGATGGAGGCAGAGGAGAGCGAGGTCGGCGAGTACATGGGGGACGAACTGTATCCTGCACGCACCCCCGCTACGACGGAGCACCCAGTACCCACACCGGAAGGAGGGGAGGGGGGAAGGGGGGGCTTCGAGGGG
>NC_135674.1:29722808-29725308 GCF_964188315.1 Podarcis muralis
ACAATCCAAGATAAGGGTTAGTGTTAGTGTTAGTGTTAGTGTTAGTGTTAGGGTTAGGGTTAGGGTTAGGGTTAGGGTTAGGGTTAGGGTTAGGGTTAGGGTTAGGGTTAGGGTTAGGGTGAATGAACACCGCAAGAACAATCCAAGATTAGGGTTAGGTTTAGGTTTAGGTTTAGGTTTAGGTTTAGGGTTAGGGTTAGGGTTAGGGTTAGGGTTAGGGTTAGGGTGAATGAACACCGCAAGAACAATCCAAGCTTAGGGTTAGGGTTAGGGTTAGGGTTAGGGTTAGGGTTAGGGTTAGGGTTAGGGTTAGGGTTAGGGTTAGGGTAAGGGTTAGGGTTAGGGTTAGGGTTAGGGTTAGGGTTAGGGTTAGGGTTAGGATGAATGAACACCGCAAGAACAATCCAAGATAAGGGTTAGTGTTAGTGTTAGTGTTAGTGTTAGGGTTAGGGTTAGGGTTAGGGTTAGCGTTAGCGTTAGCGTTAGGGTTAGCGTTAGGGTTAGGGTTAGGGTTAGGGTTAGGGTTAGGGTTAGGGTTAGGGTTCGGGTTCGGGTTCGGGTTCGGGTTCGGGTTCGGGTTCGGGTTCGGGTTCGGGTTAGGTTTAGGGTTAGGGTTAGGGTTAGGGTTAGGATGAATGAACACCGCAAGAACAATCCAAGATTAGGGTTAGGGTTAGGGTTAGGGTTAGGGTTAGGGTTAGGGTTAGGGTTAGGGTTAGGGTTAGGGTTAGGGTTAGGGTTAGGGTTAGGGTTAGGGTTAGGGTTAGGGTTAGGGTTAGGGTCAGGGTTAGGGTTAGGGATAGGGTTAGGGTTAGGGTGACTGAACACCGCAAGAACAATCCAAGATAAGGGTTAGTGTTAGTGTTAGTGTTAGTGTTAGTGTTAGGGTTAGGGTTAGGGTTAGGGTTAGGGTTAGGGTTAGGGTTAGGGTTAGGGTTAGGGTTAGGGTTAGGGTTAGGGTTAGGGTTAGGATGAATGAACACCGCAAGAACAATCCAAGATAAAGGTTAGTGTTAGAGTTAGTGTTAGTGTTAGTGTTAGTGTTAGTGTTAGTGTTAGTGTTAGGGTTAGGGTTAGGGTTAGGGTTAGGGTGAGGGTTGGGGTTGGGGTTAGGGTTAGGGTTAGGGTTGGGGTTGGGGTTAGGGTTAGGGTTAGGATGAATGAACACCGCAAGAACAATCCAAGATAAGGGTTAGTATAAGTGTTAGTGTTAGTGTTAGTGTTAGTGTTAGGGTTAGGGTTAGGGTTAGGGTTAGGGTTAGGGTTAGGGTTAGGGTTAGGGTTAGGGTGAATGAACACCGCAAGAACAATCCAAGATTAGGGTTAGGTTTAGGTTTAGGGTTAGGGTGAGGGTTAGGGTTTGGGTGAATGAACACCGCAAGAACAATCCAAGATAAGGGTTAGTGTTAGTGTTAGTGTTAGGGTTAGGGTTAGGGTTAGGGTTAGGGTTAGCGTTAGCGTTAGCGTTAGCGTTAGCGTTAGCGTTAGGGTTAGGGTTAGGGTTAGGGTTAGGGTTAGGGTTAGGGTTCGGGTTCGGGTTCGGGTTAGGGTTAGGGTTAGGGTTAGGGTTAGGGTTAGGGTTAGGGTTAGGGTTAGGGTTAGGGTTAGGGTTAGGGTTAGGGTCAGGGTTAGGGTTAGGGATAGGGTTAGGGTTAGGGTGAATGAACACCGCAAGAACAATCCAAGATAAGGGTTAGTGTTAGTGTTAGTGTTAGTGTTAGTGTTAGTGTTAGGGTTAGGGTTAGGGTTAGGGTTAGGGTTAGGGTTAGGGTTAGGGTTAGGGTTAGGGTTAGGGTTAGGGTTAGGGTTAGGGTTAGGGTTAGGGTTAGGGTGAATGAACACCGCAAGAACAATCCAAGATTAGGGTTAGGTTTAGGTTTAGGTTTAGGTTTAGGTTTAGGGTTAGGGTTAGGGTTAGGGTTAGGGTTAGGGTTAGGGTTAGGGTTAGGGTGAATGAACACCGCAAGAACAATCCAAGATTAGGGTTAGGGTTAGGGTTAGGGTTAGGGTTAGGGTTAGGGTTAGGGTAAGGGTTAGGGTTAGGGTTAGGGTTAGGGTTAGGGTTAGGGTTAGGGTTAGGATGAATGAACACCGCAAGAACAATCCAAGATAAGGGTTAGTGTTAGTGTTAGTGTTAGTGTTAGTGTTAGTGTTAGTGTTAGGGTTAGGGTTAGCGTTAGCGTTAGCGTTAGCGTTAGCGTTAGCGTTAGCGTTAGCGTTAGCGTTAGCGTTAGCGTTAGGGTTAGGGTTAGGGTTAGGGTTAGGGTTAGGGTTAGGGTTAGGGTTCGGGTTCGGGTTCGGGTTAGGGTTAGGGTTAGGGTTAGGGTTAGGGTTAGGGTTAGGGTTAGGGTTAGGGTTAGGGTTAGGGTTAGGGTCAGGGTTAGGGTTAGGGATAGGGTTAGGGTTAGGGTGAATGAACACCGCAAGAACAATCCAAGATAAGGGTTAGTGTTAGTGTTAGTGTTAGTGTTAGTGTTAGTGTTAGGGTTAGGGTTAGGGT
>NC_135674.1:29770308-29775308 GCF_964188315.1 Podarcis muralis
AGAAGCAGTGATCTGTGGGCCTGACAAGATGTCTCGGGAAGTGTGCTGTCTCCCCGGGGCTAAGATCCAAGATGTAACTGAACGACTGCAAGGAATCATAAAACCCACTGACAAATACCCCTTCCTCTTGGTTCATGTGGGAACCAATGACACTGCAAGCAATAGCCTCCAGAAGATCAAAAGAGATTACGAGGCTCTGGGCAGGAAATTGAAGCAATTAAATGCACAAATTGTCATCTCATCTGTCCTCCCAGTTGAACGACGTGGCCCAGGGAGAGAGGGAAAAATAGTGGAAGTGAACAACTGGCTTCGCAAATGGTGCAAACAGGAACGGTTTGGATTCTTAGATCAGTGTTTCCCAACCTTTTTTGGGCAAAGGCACACTTGTTTCATGAAAAAAATCTCGAGGCACACCACCATTACAGCCCCGTGACGTCAGCGCGCAGCGTCACGCCGGGAGGGACGCACGAAAGTGTAAGATTCAATTTTCCCCCCTCCCCCTTGCCTTCCTTCTGTGCCAACCGCCAAAAAGCCAAGAATCGCGGGACCGCCGGCGGAGGGGGGGAGGGCGAGCGGAGGCAGCGGCGAGCCCCGTTCCTCCCCATCCGCCCCATTCCGTGCAAGGAGCGCGAACAGGTGTGAGAAGGGGGTCAAACCTGCGGGTCGGCGCCGGGGAACCTCCAAGCTTTGGGGGTGGGGGGGAGGAGGCAGCAAAGCAAGGCAGGAAGGAGAGCGCGGCTTGGCGAAGTACTCGGCGGCGAAGGCCAGCAGGTCCGGCGGCCGGTGCCGCAGCACCTCCACCGTGTAGCCCTGCAGCAGCTCAGTCAGACCCGGCGGGATCTCGATGCTCATCTTGTAGCCGAGGCGCGCGGGAGACTCAACGGACGGGCCCGGGGGAGAGAGAGAGAGAGAGAGAGAGAGAGAGAGAGAGAGACACGACGGAGAGAGAGCGGGAGTCCCTGCTCGCCGTCGCCACCGCTACAACTACTGTGGCGGTTGGTCATGGTCGCCGCCGCCGCCGCCGCCCACCTCTATCTATCTCTCCCCCTCAGCTTTCTACGCGGGCCTCGAGCCGGAGGTGGGGGGTGGCCGCCGCCGCTTTCTCCGCCTCCACGTCCTGCCTCCTCCTCCTCGAGCCCTCCGTCAGCCCTGAGGGAACCGCCGCGCTCACGCCGCCGCTCTCTGACACGCGAGAAAGAGAAAGGAACGGAGCGGCGGGGTAGTCGGGGGAAGGAGGGGCCGGAATGGAAGCGCGAGGCGAGCTGCGCATGCCCAGCAGGAAGCGGTGGAGAACGCCACAGAGAGAGAGAGAGAGAAGCAAGGGAGGGCGGGGAGTGGGCGGGAACACGCTTCATGCGTCACAATAACGGACAAGAGGCGCTCGAGGGATAGATTAGGACCTAATTTGACTTTTACAAAAAAAAAAAACTTTCGAATTTTCCCCACGGCACACCAGGCAACATCTCGCGGCACACTAGTGTGCCGTGGAACAGTGGTTGGGAAACACTGTCTTAGATCACGGAATGCAGTTTCTTGAAGATGGACTTCTGGCAAGCGATGGGCTGCACCTCACAACGGTTGGGAGGAATGTTTTTGCAAAAAATCTCAGAAACCTCATCAGGAGGGTTTTAAACTGACTAATGTGGGGGAGGGAGACAGTGCTCCTGAAGGTAGGAGTCTATCAATTGATGAAGATGATCATCCAAATGTCATAGACCGAATGGAGCAAAGAGCATGCAGACCTAGTGGTGGGAGGAGAAAATCCTTAAATAAGAGACACGGGGGAATGATTAATGGACTTCAATGTCTGTACACTAATGCGCAAAGCATGGGAAATAAACAAGATGAGCTTGAGCTCCTGGTACAGCAAACTAAATATGACATAATAGGAATCACTGAAACCTGGTGGGATAAATCCCACGATTGGAATGTAATAATGGAGGGATACAATCTATTTCAAAGAAACAGACCAGACAAGAAAGGAGGAGGAGTGGCGTTATATGTCAGGGATGTGTATACCTGTGAAGAGATCCAAGATTTAGAACCTCAAAGCCAAAGTGAGAGCATTTGGGTCAAAATTAAGGGAGAGAAGAATAACAGTGACCTCATTGTGGGAGTTTACTATAGATCCCCAAGCCAAACGGAGGACATAGATGATGCCTTCCTGGAACAGATGGCCAAGCATGCAAAAGGAAGGGAGATAGTAGTAATGGGGGACTTCAATTACCCGGATATTTGTTGGATGTCAAACTCAGCCAAGAGCATAAGGTCAAACAGATTCCTCACTGCCCTTGCAGACAACTTCATTGTCCAGAAAGTGGGAGAAGCAACAAGAGGAACAGCCATTTTAGATCTGGTCCTAACCAATGTTGATGACCTGGTTAGTGGGGTAGAAGTGGAAGGATCATTAGGCGCGAGTGATCATGCTCTTCTGAAGTTTACTATACAGCGGAAAGGAGCAGCCAAGCATACTAGGACTCAATTTCTCGACTTTAAGAAAGCCGACTTCATAAAGCTTAGGGAAGTGCTGGGTGAGATCCCATGGACAGTAATACTAAAAGGAAAGGGAGTTCAAGATGGCTGGGAGTTTGTTAAGAGGGAGATAGTAAAAGCACAACTTCAGGCAATACCAATGAGACGGAAACATGGAAGGTGCCTAAAGAAGCCAGGGTGGCTATCTAAAGAACTTTTAACTGAGTTAAGATTAAAAAAGGATGTGTACAAAAAATGGAAAAGGGGGGAAACCACCAAAGAGGAATTCAAACAAATAGCCAGCACGTGTAGACACAAAGTCAGAAAAGCTAAAGCACAAAATGAACTCAGGCTTGCTAGAGAGGTTAAAAGCAACAAAAAAGGCTTTTATGGGTATGTTCGTAGCAAAAGGAAGAACAAAGAAACCGTGGGGTCACTCAGAGGAGAAGATGGTGAAATGCAAACAGGGGACACAGAAAGGGCTGAACTCCTCAATGCCTTCTTTGCCTCAGTCTTCTCCGATAAAGAAAACAATGCCCGACCTGAAGAATTTGGAGCAAATGATTCAGCAGAGGAAACACAGCCCAGAATAACTAAGGAGATAGTACAAGAATACTTGGCTAGTCTAGATGTATTCAAGTCTCCAGGGCCAGATGAACTGCATCCAAGAGTATTAAAAGAACTGGCAGATGTGATTTCAGAACCACTGGCAGTCATCTTTGAGAATTCCTGGAGAACAGGCGAAGTCCCGGCAGACTGGAGGAGGGCAAATGTTGTCCCTATTTTCAAAAAGGGGAAAAGAGAGGACCCAAATAATTACCGCCCAGTCAGTCTGACATCAATACCAGGGAAGATTCTGGAGCAGATCATTAAGCAAACAGTCTGTGAGCACCTAGAAAGGAATGCTGTGATCACCAATAGTCAGCATGGATTTCTGAAAAATAAGTCATGTCAGACTAACCTGATCTCGTTTTTTGACAGAATTACAAGCCTGGTAGATGAAGGGAACGCAGTGGATGTAGTCTACCTTGATTTCAGCAAGGCATTTGACAAGGTGCCCCATGATATTCTTGTAAAGAAGCTGGTAAAATGCGGTCTTGACTATGCTACCACTCAGTGGATTTGTAACTGGCTGACTGACCGAACCCAAAGGGTGCTCATCAATGGTTCCTCTTCATCCTGGAGAAGAGTGACTAGTGGGGTGCCACAGGGTTCTGTCTTGGGCCCGGTCTTATTCAACATCTTTATCAACGACTTGGATGATGGACTCAAGGGCATCCTGATCAAATTTGCAGATGACACCAAACTGGGAGGGGTGGCTAACACCCCAGAGGACAGGATCACACTTCAAAACGACCTTGACAGATTAGAGAACTGGGCCAAAACAAACAAGATGAATTTTAACAGGGAGAAATGTAAAGTATTGCACTTGGGCAAAAAAAATGAGAGGCACAAATACAAGATGGGTGACACCTGGCTTGAGAGCAGTACATGTGAAAAGGATCTAGGAGTCTTGGTTGACCACAAACTTGACATGAGCCAACAGTGTGACGCGGCAGCTAAAAAAGCCAATGCAATTCTGGGCCTCATCAATAGGAGTATAGCATCTAGATCAAGGGAAGTAATAGTGCCACTGTATTCTGCTCTGGTCAGACCTCACCTGGAGTACTGTGTCCAGTTCTGGGCACCACAGTTCAAGAAGGACACTGACAAACTGGAACGTGTCCAGAGGAGGGCAACCAAAATGGTCAAAGGCCTGGAAATGATGCCTTATGAGGAACGGCTAAGGGAGCTGGGCATGTTTAGCCTGGAGAAGAGGAGGTTAAGGGGTGATATGATAGCCATGTTCAAATATATAAAAGGATGTCACATAGAGGAAGGAGAAAGGCTGTTTTCTGCTGCTCCAGAGAAGCGGACACGGAGCAATGGATCCAAACTACAAGAAAGAAGATTCCACCTAAACATTAGGAAGAACTTCCTGACAGTAAGAGCTGTTCGACAGTGGAATTTGCTGCCAAGGAGTGTGGTGGAGTCTCCTTCTTTGGAGGTCTTTAAGCAGAGGCTTGACAACCATATGTCAGGAGTGCTCTGATGGTGTTTCCTGCTTGGCAGGGGGTTGGACTCGATGGCCCTTGTGGTCTCTTCCAACTCTATGATTCTATGATTCTATGATTCTATGATTCTATGTTAGTATAAGTGTTAGTGTTAGTGTTAGGGTTAGGGTTAGGGTTAGGGTTAGGGTTAGGGTGAATGAACACCGCAAGAACAATCCAAGATTAGGGTTAGGTTTAGGTTTAGGTTTAGGTTTAGGGTTAGGGTTAGGGTTAGGGTTAGGGTTAGGGTTAGGGTTAGGGTTAGGGTTAGGATGAATGAACACCGCAAGAACAATCCAAGATAAGGGTTAGTGTTTGTGTTAGTGTTAGGGTTAGGGTTAGGCTTAGGGTTAGGGTTGGGGTTAGGGTTAGGGTTAGGGTTAGGGTTAGGGTTACGGTTAGGGTTAGGGTTAGGGTTTGGGTTAGGGTTAGGGT
>NC_135674.1:29787808-29790308 GCF_964188315.1 Podarcis muralis
GGGTTAGGGTTAGGGTTAGGGTTAGGGTTAGGGTTAGGGTTAGGGTTAGGGTTACGGTTACGGTTACGGTTAGGGTTACGGTTACGGTTACGGTTACGGTTACGGTTTGGGTGAATGAACACCGCAAAAACAATCCACGCTTATTCATGCTATTTCTATTGAGATGGAACCAAAACAACTATGCTTGATTTGGGTTAGGGTTAGGGTTAGGGTTAGGGTTAGGGTTAGGGTTAGGGTTAGGGTTAGGGTTAGGGTTAGGGTTAGGGTTAGGGTTAGGGTTAGGGTTAGGGTTAGGGTTAGGGTTAGGGTTAGGGTTAGGGTTAGGGTTCGGGTTCGGGTTCGGGTTCGGGTTCGGGTTCGGGTTAGGGTTAGGGTTAGGGTTAGGGTTAGGGTCAGGGTTAGGGTTAGGATTAGGGTTAGGGTTAGGTTTAGGGTTAGGGTTTGGGTTAGGATGAATGAACACCGCAAGAACAATCCAAGATAAGGGTTAGTGTTAGTGTTAGTGTTAGTGTTAGTGTTAGTGTTAGTGTTAGTGTTAGTGTTAGTGTTAGTGTTAGTGTTAGTGTTAGGGTTAGGGTTAGGGTTAGGGTTAGTGTTAGGGTTAGGGTGAATGAACACCGCAAGAACAATCCAAGATTAGGGTTAGGGTTAGGGTTAGGGTTAGGGTTAGGGTTAGGGTTAGGGTTAGGGTTAGGGTTAGGGTTAGGGTTAGGGTTAGGGTTAGGGTTAGGGTTACTGTCAGGGGTTCAGGAGCAGAGGGACAGGAGAGGGAGGAAGTAGAGACCGAGGGAGAGGAATCCGAGGGAGAAGTCAGCGAGGGTAGCCATCCGAGGTCTCTAAGTCTCTCCAGTGAATCAGAGGATTCACAGAAAGGGGCCCCAGTGGTCAGAGCCAGGGGGTTGCCAGAGGGAACACCCCAGGAAGGAGGGGCCAGAGGGGATTCAGAGAGCAGCAGCTGGAAATCGGGACCAACTTTCCCACCGGAGAGCAGTAAGGGGGAGGAGTCCCAAACATCGGCAGCAGGCAGCCTTCCGTCAGCGGAAGGACATGAGTCAGGGTTAGCCACGCCTGCATCAGAGAGCGAGGTAACGGTCAAAAGGAAGGTCAGGGGCAGCGCGCGCGCGCCAAGTTCAAATGTACAGGAGGGGGGCGCAATAGGCAGTCCGGAGAGAGAGCCGGGTCCCAAAGCCCGCCGGAGAGAAGGGGAGGAGTCCGAAGGGTCCGCTTCCGAGGCATCCCGGAAAGAAGGCACCCAGGGGGGTAGTAGGACCAAGAGGAGGAAGGAGAAACGCAGAAGGTGGAGTAAGGCTAGAGTCTTAAGCTGGTGTACAGGGGGCGGAGACTCAGACGAGGCTTCGCTGGTCTAGGGTTTAGACGTAGAGACGCACGCTAGTGTTTGGAAATGGAAACTAAATGCCAATAAAGACTTCTGTACAGTTCTAATGGCTAGCGTTGGTCTTCTGTGAGCTGAGACCGGGAGGCAGTCTCTGACAGTTACGGTTAGGGTTAGGGTTAGGGTTAGGGTTAGGGTTAGGGTTAGGGTCAGGGTTAGGGTTAGGGATAGGGTTAGGGTTAGGGTGAATGAACACCGCAAGAACAATCCAAGATAAGGGTTAGTGTTAGTGTTAGGGTTAGGGTTAGGGTTAGGGTTAGGGTTAGGGTTAGGGTTAGGGTTAGGGTTAGGGTTAGGGTTAGGG
The DNA here is from genome assembly GCF_964188315.1 of Podarcis muralis. NCBI lineage: Eukaryota > Metazoa > Chordata > Lepidosauria > Squamata > Lacertidae > Podarcis > Podarcis muralis. Next base: position 29,789,506 of record NC_135674.1, read on the forward strand.
TTAGGGTTAGGGTTAGGGTTAGGGTTAGGGTTAGGGTTAGGGTTAGGATGAATGAACACCGCAAGAACAATCCAAGATAAGGGTTAGTGTTAGTGTTAGTGTTAGTGTTAGGGTTAGGGTTAGGGTTAGGGGTAGCGTTAGCGTTAGCGTTAGCGTTAGCGTTAGGGTTAGGGTTAGGGTTAGGGTTAGGGTTAGGGTTAGGGTTCTGGTTTGGGTTCGGGTTCGGGTTCGGGTTCGGGTTCGGGTTCGGGTTAGGGTTAGGATGAATGAACACCGGAAGAACAATCCAAGATAAGGGTTAGTGTTAGTGTTAGTGTTAGTGTTAGGGTTAGGGTTAGGGTTAGGGTTAGGGTTAGGGTTAGGGTTAGGGTGAATGAACACCGCAAGAACAATCCAAGCTTAGGGTTAGAGTTAGGGTTAGGGTTAGGGTTAAGGTGAATGAACACCGCAAGAACAATCCAAGCTTAGGGTTAGGGTTAGGGTTAGGGTTAGGGTTAGGGTTAGGGTTAGGGTTAGGGTTAGGGTTAGGGTTAGGGTTAGGGTTAGGATGAATGAACACCGCAAGAACAATCCAAGATAAGGGTTAGTGTTAGTGTTAGTGTTAGTGTTAGTGTTAGTGTTAGTGTTAGTGTTAGTGTTAGGGTTAGGGTTAGGGTTAGGGTTAGGGTTAGGGTTAGGATGAATGAACACCGCAAGAACAATCCAAGATAAGGGTTAGTATAAGTGTTAGTGTTAGTGTTAGGGTTAGGGTTAGGGTTAGGGTTAGGGTGAATGAACACCGCAAGAACAATCCAAGATTAGGG